>NW_012267548.1:326359-349921 GCF_000151885.1 Dipodomys ordii | reverse complement strand
GTTTAAGGATACAGGTGGACCTGTTGCAACAATGAGAAGTACAAGTTGTCATGTCCAAAACGAGCTTTACAATGTTGGTGCATGGGGAGGGGGTAAGTGGGGGAAGGAGAAGGATTGGGATGGGAGGGAGGGGAGAGCCTGGGAAGGGATGTGAAGCGTAAACAAAGGAGGACGCAATGCTTGGTAAGAAATGTACGCATTATCCTGCCCATGCAATTGTAACCCCTCTGCACATTATATTCACAAATAAAATAAAATTAAAAAAAAAACTTGGAGTCAAAGCACACACTCTGAAAACGTTACAGGTTGGAATAGGAGAAACCCGAAATTTGCTTAATAGACTCAATTTTAGAGCGCCACCTCCCAATAACCTCCTACTAGGTTAAATATGTCACTACCAAGAAATGGATGGACTAGACGAAAACTGTGACAAATAATCAGAAACATATGTTAAACTCATTCAACAATGTAGATAATACTCCAGCAATCAACATGCCAAAAAGTCAAGGAATCCAACAAATTCCAAATAGTATCTAATACAACTAATACAAAGTATCATAAATATCAATTAATAAATATAACCAAGGAGGTGAAAGAGATCTATAAAAAACATTGGTTTTTCAAAAACTAATGAAGAGCCAAAGTTCATTTCATATATATTTCTAATGGTGGCTTCCGAAAATCAAATACCTAGGACTCTAAACCTATGAAAAGTTCTGTAAAGACGTCTACAATGAAAAGTTAAGCTATGATAAAAGACATTGGATGAGAAAATGGAAAGACATCCTGTGTTCAGCGTATGGCAAAATTAAAATTGAGAAAGTGGCTATATATCCAAAGCTACCGTTCATTAAATATTATTTCACTGAAAATTACATTGCATTTTTGTAGGAATATAAAAATCAATTCTAAGCCAAAAAGGAATGGGAAACTCTGATAATCCTAGTTGAGATTCTTCTCTTAATCCAGTCTGGGAAAAAAAAAGTTTCTGGAATGTCTTGCCTGGGTGGGGTAGCAGATATCTCTGATCTCAGCTCTGTCAGAGGTGGGGATTGAGGAAATGAGAGTTCCAGGGCAATGCTATGTGGGTGATAGTCACAACAGTGGTGCATGCCAATAACCACAGATTTGATGGCAATGTACAAAAAGGATTAAAATCCATTTCTTTTCACAGCTATGAAGGGAAAGAATCACAAAAATACACAGAGGGAGCTGGATGTTGGTGACTCATGTCTGTAATACTTGGTATTTACCAAGCTGAGATCTGAGCAATGCAGTTCAAAGCCAGCCTGGACAGGAAAGATACTGAGCAATTTAACTATAATTAACTACCAAAAAAGATGGAAGTTGTGGGAATCCTATAGTAAAGTAGCTAGTCTCAAAAATAACTAAAAGCAGAAAGGCTCAGGAAATGAGAATGGGAAGCAAAGTATCTTAGATTCAATTGACAGTTCTGGAGTGGATTTCAGGTAGGGTAAATACAACAACCATCACAAGTGTTGCATCTTCTGAATTCCTAGATTTGAACAAGCTTCAGCACAAACCCATGAAAGACTTGACCTTAGCAGAGAAGCAATGAACACACCTTCATAAAATTTGTTAATCACTCAAGGGTGGGTGGCCTCCAGTCACAGGGTATTGGGGTCAGCTACTTCTCTTATCTTTCCTTTTAGCTGCGTGTGGAAACCACAGCTCAGCAGCTTCCAAGGAGGGAAGCAATGGGCAAGAGCAGTATACACTGTGAATTGATGGTTGAGTTTGGCAAAGGAGAAGACACTGGTTTGGTAAGAACTATGTGAGGTTGGGGTGCTAAGGACTCACACCCCTAATACTTTCATTGAAGATTACATTAAGCTCTTATGCTGGAAGATGGGTACTTAGTAGACTCAATTTTAGAGTGCCACCTCCCAACAGCCACGTACTAGGTTAAATATGTCACTACCAAGAAATGGATGGACTAGTCGAAATCTGTGAGAAATAATCACAAACATACATTAAACCCATTCAGCAAAGTAGATAATACACCAGCAATCAACATGCTGAAAAGTCAAGGAATTCAACAAATTCCAAATAGTATCTAATACAACTAATACAAAGTATCATAAATATCAATTAATAAATATAACCAAGGAGGTGAAAGAGATCTATAAAAAACATTGGTTTTTCAAAGTAGTAGAAACCATAAGAGGAGAAATTATCCATTGGGCATATATTGGGAAAAGTACTATTGTGAAAATAGATAAAACTCTTAAAATTTTATATGTATGTAGATAGATAGAAAGACAGCTAGATAGACAGACAGACAGACCGACTGACAGACAGACAGACAGATAGATGATAGATAGATAGATAAAAATACCACATCTGGAATCTTCCCAGATGTGCTTCAATGGATAAAGGGACCAAGAATGTGGTCTACATATAAAATTATTTTTTGTTCACTCATAAGAGCTTATGATATACCATTTGTAATGAGATGTAATATTCTGGAAAGATGTATAAGTTAGGCCTAGACAAACAAGGGATGAATGTTTTCCTTTAGGCATGGAAGCTAGAATTAGTTTATATATTAAAAGTTTAGGTGATGTCAAGGTGTATTCAGATGTATTAACTGAAATACCATAGATACTTGAAAGAATTCAAATAATACAATTCCCTAGAAAGGCAAAATCAACTTTCTGCCAAATAAAACACCAGGAAAGGGGCGGAGGAATCAAATTGGGAGAAAGAAAAAAGATGGAAAAGGTGGATAGCGGAGGGATGAATTAAACATTGACAGGGGTGATATTCATGAAGTAATATATGGTATTCATAAACTGCTTTCTTAAAGAGCAACTTCACTGTACAATGACTTAAAAATTGTTTAAATTTAAAAACTAAAAAAGTGGGGCTACGCAGGTGACTCAGTGGTAGAGCGCTTGCCTTGCATGCCTGAGGCCATAGGTTCGATTCCTCAGCACCACATAAGAAAAAAGAAAATAACGGGAAGTGGCGCCTTGGCTAAAGTGGTAGAGTGTTAGCCTAGAGCTGAAGAGCTGAGGGACAGCGCACAGGCCCAGAGTTCAGGCCCCACCATGTGGCCGTTTCACCATCCACATGACATGATATCACCTCATGCAAGCCAGTTGCATCATCCCAAATGACTTTCATGCAAGTAGTTTCTAGACAGACTTTGGACAAACTACAACCAAGATAATTCCATCTCTGGGGCCTCACTATCTGTGGTCTTGAATAAAATCACAGCACCTGCTGTGAAGAAGGCAAATTTCCAAACATGTTTTCTAACCCATGTTTTTCTTCCTGACGCAAGGCTACAAATGCAGAGCCCCTGGGAACAGTCTTACATATTACTTCTGGGGACTCACATGAGGCTTTCATTAGAGGTGCGCTATAGTATAGATCTCTCTCAATAAAAAGACATATGCACATATAAAAAGATATACCAATACATATAACTGAAATTGTGGGCCTCACTTCCCACCAGCATTTCTGCTTGGCAGAGGCTTCAGGGATGTGCCCTTTGACTTTCACACTCTTTCTTCTCCATCTTCCCCTCCCTGTCAGGTCCTTGGCTGGCACTAGTTGCTTTTCTACCATGAAGCACCGAGCACACATGGATGGAGATGTGATGATCACTGGGTTTTTCCCTCTGAACACTTTGGGAATAGATCACAGTAACAGCCATGCTTCCAGGCAAGAAGAGAACAAGATGTGAGTTGTTTCATATTTTATTTTCATTTACAGTTCTGAGGATGTTTGACTGGTGAGGGAACTGTGGGTGCACACATCAATGATCTCTGTCTCCTCTACACTGACCTCCATTACTATTGCATCTGTAGCAGATCAGTTTCATTCTTTTGTCTTACATCTTCTGTTGTTTGATTTTCTGTCTGTTAGCAGGAGAGGATTCTATTTCCCTCCATGTAACTTCTCTTTGTGGCATACCTGTATATCCTCAATTTCAGCTGTGGAAAATGAGGTGATGTTACTACAATAAAATGGAGTCACTGGCCTGAGTTCTGTATTAAAAGGCTGCCACTGCATTGCCTACACCAGACATCTGAGAACTTTTCTTTAGTAACACCTATATATTGAGAATATTGATAAAATTTCTTATGGTGGCTCCTGCCTGTAATCCTTACAACTCATGGAGCTGATATCTGAGGATGGACGTTTTAGGAAACCCAGAAAAGAAAATCTGTGAGACTTTTTTCTCCAATTAACCAGCCAAATGCTGAAAATGAAGTTGTGGCTCAAGTGGCAGTATGTTAGCCTTGAACCAAAAAGCTCAAGAACAGAGCTCAGGCACTGATTTCATGATATAGAACTGGTGTGCACACAGGCATGTGCACACACACAGATACACACACACACACATACACACAGAGTCACATACATACACATTGCTAGTGTACACAAGCAGTTACTGTTCCAAATTTAGCCTTGTGGCGTTGTTTTCTCTTAGAAAGGTTACCAGGCAGCTCAGTGTTATGAAAGATTCCTCACTGGGGAATTTACCCAACCAAGATGATTCTTCTTTCCTTGTGCACATCCATATTCTTATAATTCTGACTGTAATAGTCTCTCCCTAGTAAGTGGCAATACTAAAAGGAAAAAGAAAAGAAAATTGACTGCACAGAACTTCAAGGAATTGTAGCAAATCATCTAATTCCTATTGCAAAATAAAAATGTCATTGTCTCCATCATTGGCACTGCTTTTTAAGTGCTGGTATGACAACTACAGCCAGATGCAGCTGCCCACAATTGAGAGCAAAGATAGGAATTACTCTCTTCTGTGCTATAGAAGATTCATGGCTTCATTTTATATGTCCCTGATATGTTTATCTTTCTCACTTTCATACTGGTCCTGGGATATTAGGGCCTGTGGGCTGTTCCATTTTTGCTGAAGGCTAGTGCTCTAGCCCTTGAGCCACAGCTTCACTTCTGGCATTTGCTGGTGATTAAATGGAGATAAGAGACTCAGCCCTCCCTTCCCAGGCTGCCTTGAAACCATGATCCTTAGGTCTCAGCCTTATGAGTAGTTCAGAATGAAGGTGTGAGGCGCTACTGTCTAACTTCCCTTATTCTTTATATTCCACACTATATACCCATGTTTAGGTGATTTTTATTCTTTTAACTTCCCAATATATATGTGAATATTTTTGATAAGCTCTTAATAGAGACATGTTGAGAAGCATGTTTTCAGAAGTTGAATGTTTCTTTTCTATTCCCAAGTACAAAGTAAAATCTGATTTGGGTTAGTAAAATTTTATGCATGCTATTGACTACAGATAGAAATATTTATTGGCTAACTCTCCTCATAGATAAATAGAGCACTGTAGTTAGACATCAGTAGGTGTGAGATTTGACTCCTCTATGTCCACTGATGTTAGCACATGTTTGCCAATTTTGATACAATATTTTTCTTATGCCAAGTACCTAGTTCATTTTGTATTTCCATACTTTGCTTTTATTCATTCACTGTATTAGAACCATTTCTTTCATTTGTTGTTTTGTTATGTTTTTGGTTTTGGTTTTGGTTTTGGTCATGGGATTTGAACACTGGGCCTGGGTGCTGTCCCTCAACTCATCAGCTCAGGCTAGCGTCCCTACCACTTGAGCCACAACCCCACATCCGGTTGTATGAGTTGTTTATTGGAGATAAAGTCTTTCCTGCCTGGGCTGGCTTTGAACCATGATGCTCAGATCTCGCCTCCTAAGAAGCTATGATTACAGGAGTGACTCACCACACAGGCTTTTTATAACCATTTCTATATCGTGTCACACATCAGTTCTTTCTCTTTTATCTCTAATTTCTTCTACTCATTTTCACTTTTTTGACTTAGCTAGGAATAAGCCATTGATAATTAGCTTACTTTGGAATTTTGCATACATTTTTATCTCAAAGCTGGTACTTTACCACTATATCCTTACTTCAGGCTTTCTGCTGATTGACTGGAAATAAATGTGCCATGGTCTTTTCTGTGACAGCTCCTTTTGAATCAGGATCCTTTCCTTTTGATTTCTTGTTTAGCTAGGATTGCAGGTCTAAGCCACCAGTAGAGATACATTTAATTTCTTGAAGAATCTCTAAACTTCAATTTTTATGTATCATCACACAAACTTTAATTTTTCTCTGGGCTAATAAATAACTAATGGGTGCCCTGAAAAACCAAATTATTGAGTATCATTTTTCTGTTATGATTTTCTATTTCTAACTTTTAAGTGTTTTTCCTGTATACTCACGATTTTTCTAATCTAATATTTAATTTTAGAACTGGTTTCCACTACATTATTCATCCTCTGTGAGATATATAGTGCTTGGGGTACAAGTTTTGACCTTTTAAATGAGACAAAGGATTCTGCCATTTAATCAAACCCAGGGAATAATTATGCCACTTCTTTTATGAGCTATTGAAATTTGTTTAAGTTATCTGTGTATTTGTATTTCCCTTTATTTTCACTATTACTTACAAAGTTCATGTCTCTATAAAGAAATAATCGATTTTGAGATTAAAATACATATGGTCTAGATTGAGTGTTTCACACATGCATGCCCAGTTTCACAATGCCACTGCTTGCTAAGTGTGTCATGTTTGGACCATGTGTTATCTGACACCTTCTCCAAGAATAAGATATCTATTGTTTGCAAGTACTTTATGGTCTTATATTTCTTTGATACATGTATCTGTTTTTTTCTTTTGTCATTTTTTTAATTGTAAAAATATCGTACAGGGGTGTTACAATTATGTGGGTAATGTAAATTGTTCATTTCTTATCAAGCAATGTTGCCTCTTCCTTTGTTTCCTCTTCCCATCTCTTCCCATCTCCCACCCCTTCCCCCCACCCCCATTTGTGCAAGATGAATAAAGAACAGGCATGAGATGCTTTTGTGTTGTTCTTGTGTCTTAAAATATCTCTGGCTCATGGAGGATTTCCTTGTTCATAAAATTCAGTTTTCATTTTCTATTTCTGTAAAGGAAGTGATAGGAATTTTGATGTAGTCTGTACTGAGGGTACTATAGATAGTTTTTCAGTAGTACAGCTATTTTCACCATACTACTTCTGGCATACAAAACAATGAGAGGTGTGGATTCACATGTGTAATTTTGTTGCTTTTCCCTATTATGGTTCATGATGTTTTTTCTCTATTATTCATGTTCCTGTAAATCCTCCTTTTCCTTTATTGATTATTTCTATTTCTGGTAGTCTCTAATTCTTTTTCTTTTACTTGATTATTTCATTCTTTCTAGTAATTTTGGGTTTGTTTTTCTAGTTGCTTGAATGTAGCACAGGTTCTTTAGTACAACATTTGAACTCCAGATTTCAGCAAAGGTTGTGATAGTATCATTTCATTGCAGTATTTATATATGTATAGATACTGATATTCTGTTTTCATTTTTATTTGTTCCAAAGATTGTTAAACTTCTTGAAATTTGCCTTGAAAGTCAAGTCATTTAATCATGTATTAATCATTTAATTCAATTGTATACTTTTAAGTAAATTAAATTTTAATATAATTAATTGCTTTATTTCTGGTTTAAAAAGAACTCATTTCATTTCAACATAATGGGAATATTTTTGGTTTTTCCTTGTTAATTTCTAGCCTTACCACAGTGGGTTTTGCACATGTGCTCAATGTATTTTAAATAATATTTTGTGTGTTTTTTATTGGAAAAGTGTTGTACAGAGGGGTTACAGTTTGAGCAATGTAATGAGTACATTTCCTATTGAGTTTTGTTGCTTCCTCCTTTGTTTTCCCACTACCATCCCTTCCTTCCCACTCCAAAATTATTCCCCCTAAAAGTTCGTTTTCAACATTGTTTTGTACATCTTATTTTTACAATGGGTCAACCTGTCTCCTTATGTAAGCATTTTGTTTTTTCCCTTCCCATCCCCAAGTTAGAGAAGTGTATATACAAGATGTAGGGCACCAACATTAACTACAGTGACAATAGCGGTTATACTGTGTGGAGGGAACATAAAAAGACACAAAAAATCACATGGTACATTATAAATATATTAGAACAATAGCTAGAAAGAAAAAATATATTTGTGTCCCTATTTTGGGGTTCATTTTACTTAACATCATCTAATATGATCATATGTACATGGCTTTGGCCTTGTCATAAACACGTACTAGTTGTTATAAATAATAGATACCATGGGATGTTGTTTCTTTGGGCCTGGCTTACTTCAATGTATTTTAAATGACATTTATTTATTTATTTTTTTGATTTTTGGTAGGTCATGGTGCTTGAACTCTGGACTTGGGCAAGTTTCCTGCATGCTTTTGCTTAAAGAGAGTGCTCTATCACTTGAGCCACATTGCCACTTCCTGTTTCCTGGTGGTTATGTGGAGATAAGTGTCTCATGGACTTTCCTGCAGGGGCTGGCTTTGAACCATGTTGCTCAGATTTCAGCTCCATGAGTAGCTAGAATTTAGCCAATGGCACCCAGCTATTTTCATACTTTTTATTTCTGCCTCTTTTGTTTCCTATCCCACGATCTCTCCTGTAGAATGCTCAATATGTTGGTGAGAGATGGTTAATTCAGACATTGGGTGAAGTGTTCTCTAGGTGTATGTGAGGCTCATCTAATCAAGTTTTATTGTGTTCACAGGAAACAGGGTATATATTCTTGTATATCTTTCTTATTCATTAATGTTTCTGTTTTGGGGTCTGAAAAACTGACTTTAATATTTCATGTAGGAAGGGTTTAATGCAGATACATTCTATTAACTGTGCTTTTCTGGGAACATTTTTATCCTTCCTCCATTTCTACAGGTTAGCATTACTAGATGCAATACTCTTGTTGGACAATTTAAATTTTTTATCTTCAGAACTGTAAAGAGCTCTTGCCATGTTTTGTTGACTTATATGGACTCTACTAAGCTATTATAGAAATTCGTACACACCTATATGAATATGAGTCACATTTTTGTTATACTTTAAAGAATTATCCCTGTATATGTATTTCAGTTGTGGGAGCTTCATGCTAAGACAGCTTGTTGTAGATGTCATGTACAAAATTTGATAATCATTTCATCTTTAGGACTGTTACTTTGTTACTTTGAGAAAATCCTCTCATAAACTTTTTTTTTTTTGGTCCCGTCGTAGGGCCTGAACTCTGGGCCTGGGCGCTGTCCCTCAGCTCTTCAGCTCAAGGCTAGCGTAGGGCTAGCGTAGCCACAGTGCCACTTCCGGCTTTTTTTTTCTTATGTGGTGCTGAGGAATCGAACCCAGGGCCTCAGGCATGCAAGGCAAGCACTCTACCACTGAGCCATCTTCCCAGCCCCCTCTCATAAACTTTTGACAAAATTTTCCCACATCTTCATTCCTACATTTTATTCTTCCATATGTGTATGTTCAATTAAATTTTCCATAAACTTACTAATTTCTTCTGTTTAGAACTTTTTGAATATGACAGATTTTGATCGTGATCTTTTCACATATACCTATAGTATAGATTGAACAATTGATCCTTTCCCTTATTATATCCAATATGCCTTCTTGTTTCCTTTTAAACAATACCAGTTTGATTTCATTATATTAGATTCGTTAGAATATGAGAATATGCCCACGCAATCTCAGCTTGCATGTAAATACACACAAACACAAACAGACATTCACACAAATCCTTGTTTCACATAGACAAAAAATAAAAGAAGGAAAAGTACTTTGATCCTTTCTATTTTGCTCTATTGCTTCCTTTACAATATCTCAATCTAAATATATTTGGAAGATAGTAGTGATCAACACATTTTACCATGGATCCTTGGAATTGGGATATCTATACAAAGCTTACCTACAATTCTGTTCTCAATCCTCATGTCATAATTTCCTGTCTGCAAAATGAGTTCCTTGAAATTGGATGCATCCATTTCATTGTGTTAGATAAATAAAAATAAAATCTTTGCCCCCAATAGTTCAGCTCTTTTTCTGGTTGTTATTCATAAGAGCTATTCAATATGTTGGTCTGTGAGCAGAGCTGCTATACAATCATTCATAAATAACATTTTGATTCTGAATATTGCAGTTAAATTAAATATTCTTTAGTTATCCTGACATGCCTCTAAACACATAACAAACTGGGTGACTGAAAACACAAAAATTATTTTCCATACAGGTATGTCCAGTTGCCCTAATATAAATGAAATACAACAAACATATGCTTTCTGATATAAACCAAATCCAAGACAACAGCCTTTCCCTGTAGTGCATGTGGTAAAGGGGAAAACAATCTCTTCCTCAATTTAAATAAGTATCTGAATGTCATTCATGAGAAATGACCTTCATGTCATTAACTAGATCTTTTTTTCCGGTCATGGATCTTGAACTCTGGCCATGGGTACTGTCCCTGAGCTCTTCGGCTCAAGGCTAGCAGTCTACTACTTGAGCCACAGTGTCACATCCAACTTTTTCTGTTTATGTGGCAGTGAGGAATTGAACTCAAGGCAAGCACTGTATCACTGAGCAAGCTTCCTAGCCCAGTTTACCTAGATCTTTATACAAGCATAAAACACTACATTCATATTCCATTCTAATTGAGGTAATATTTTAAGATATTCCTTAACAAGGAAGCAAGCATTTAATGTATCATAGTCTTAGGTTTTGGAATATTCCTCCTCAAATTATTTGCTCATTATGCAGGTTTATCTTCAAGAACTATCAGAGTGTTTTGGCCTTGGCTTTTGCTATTGAGGAGATCAATAAAAATCCTGATCTTTTACATAACATGACTTTGGGATTTGATATTTATGATGTTGAATTCAGAACTTGGACAATGTTTAAGAATCCCTTCACTTGTCTCTTTGGGAAGTACCAGATTCCAAACTACTCCTGCATGAGAGAAAGCAGGTCTATAGCAGTACTTACAGGACCATCAGGAATAACATCTGACCAGATTGGGACATTATTAGGACTCTACAGATTTCCACAGGTGAGGGTGCAAAGTGTGGAAGGATATAATAATGTCTAATTTGTGGCATTTCAGATGTTAGAAGAGAATGATAGGAAGATATTCTATTTATGAACCCATCAAGTTCTGTGGTATCAGGGAGTATTTACTCAAAGATATTTGGAAATATATATTTTCACACTTTGGAAAAAGAGAGAAGATTTGAGCTGACAAATGGATAATTTATTATTTCAAGACTTATCAATAATTATCATTAATACATTAGGAAATGGAAAATGGTATAGCAGTGTGAAGATATATTGAGAGGGTACTGATTGCTCACAGCAGTATTCCTAACTAATAAGGAAACATGTATCCCAAATTAAATATCAAATGGCACAAGGTGAATGTGTGAGTCCATTGGTGAACACAAGTCTTGAGGTAAATTGCCAAGGAAGAGCTAAAAGCCATTAGATTGTTCCTCTGGCATTCACACACACACACACACACACACACACACACACACACACACACACACACACACACACATACACATGCATGCATGCAGGCACAGAAAACTTACTATATTGAGTGAAGTAAATCAGTTTCAGAATGAGAAAGGGTAAATATGTGAAAGTTCGATCTAAAATATGAATATGTCATATGAAATAAGTATGGAACACACTGTAGCCACTTACATATATACATGATTAATCTGACTAAAGTAAGGTATACACAACGGTGGAACTCCAAGGTGTAACTTTTCTCACCTATTGACAGTATGAAAATGAACACCAAAATGGTGAAGCATATCTTGTCAGAGTGGGGTAGATATTAGGGGGAAAATGCAAAGAAATATGGAGTGGATGGGGGGGAAAAGAAATATGATATACAATGGGTATATAAGAAAATGGAATTAGGAGTGTGTGAGGTTGATATAGATGGGAAGAGTTGATGGAAATAGTGACAAATATCAAGACAATTACAAGTCAGTTGATATGTTGTGCAACATTTCAAAAACAATTAAATTATTTTTTCAAAAAATAAAACAAAATCTACCTTCCATCTACTTCAATTGGTTCGTAAAATAATTCAAGATTGAAATTATAATGCATGGAAATCTTCTCATTCATGGAGTATCCAATTTTCTTTTACTTTAGCTTACCTTTGGGCCTTTTGATCATGCCCTGAGTGACCATAACAAGTTTCCTGCTCTCTATCAGATGGCACCAAAGGACTCATCAATAGCCATTGCCATGGTCTCCTTACTGCTTCACTTCAGCTGGAACTGGGTGGGACTATTGACCTCACAAGATGAGAATGGTGCTTGGATTCTTGCTGAATTGAAAGAAGAGATGGCCAAAAACAGAGTTTGTGTAGCCTATGAGCTAATGATCTCAACCCAAGATACATCATATATATTCAAACTAATGGCAGTTCATAAAGAGATAAATCTATCTTCAGCAAGTGTCCTCATCATATATGGTGATAATGATTCACTGATAGCTTTAGTGATATTTATCGAGCAAATTTTTATACTTGGTAAAGTTTGTATTGTGAACTCTCAGTGGGATTTCACCATGAAAAGGAAATACTTCATGCTAGGCTCATTGCATATACCTCTTATTTTTACACACCATCATGTCGAAGTTTCTGGATTCACAGAATTTGTCAAGGCAGTTAAGCCTTCCAAATACCCAGAAGACATTTTTCTTGCCAGGCTGTGGTTTCTCTCTTTTAATTGCTCAGATTCTGAGTCTGACTGTATTACATGGGACAACTGTGCTCATGATGCCTCTTTGGATTGGTTGCCAGTGCATATTTTTGAAATGACTATGTCTGGAGACAGTTACAATATATACAATGCTGTGCATGCTGTGGCCCAGGCTCTGCATGAGATGTTTCTTCATCAAAGAGAAGTTCAAACAATGGGAAATAGAAAACAAAGAGTGCCTTCCCCAGAAGAGGTAATTCTTCTATGGAGGAGTATCTATGGTGGAGTACACTTTAAGAGCAAGGGCACTTTCTAGAAGGGATCCTTACTTTATTAATTAAATATTTGTGTATGTATGTCTGCTTGTTTCTTTACTTGTATATATATGACTTGTGTTTATATACACAAATATAAATATATGTTTGTATTCATATGTCATACTAATTTAGTTGTTGAATTAATTAATATTGCTGTATTTAAAGCAATTTTCTCAACAGTTTTGCTTTTCCTTTTTATTATCAGAAATTAATAGGAGTACAAATTTGAATATAGACTCACATTCAAAAAGTAAACATTTCATTTGCTTATCAAAACCTTACGTGATTCTTTACGTGTCCATGTAATTAAGGTAACATGTGTGGATATGCTGGTAAGAAAACAACAGGCGAGTAACAAGGTAAAACATATTCCACTTTTCTGTAAGCTATTTTGGCCAGTGCAGGGAGGTGAACACACTACCTGGGCTATGTCCCTGAGTGTCTATGTACTCAAGGCTAGTGCTCAACTACTTGAACACAGCATTTCTTCTGTTTTTTTCAGAATTGTTTTTGGAGACATGGTTCTCTCTAATTTTTCTGCACAGGCTGGGCTCCAAGCCTGATCCTCTTGTCTGAGCCACCTGCACAGCTCAGTTTACAACCATCAGCCAACTCCAGTTGGATTATGAATTCCTTTAGTTACTAATAACTCATCATGTTAATACCTAGTATTTTGGAAACTGCAAATTGAGCTTCTCCCTATACTTTCCTTCAATCAAAACAAAGGATGACATTATGAACAGAATTATCTGTATTTTTCATGAGAGACCAATTTTTATTCAACTTTTGGAATTAAACCTTTAGCAACTTGAAATTATAAATATTCATAAAATAATGGTTAGGGCAAGATCGAGTAAACTGATATCTGTGGAAAAAGTTTTTCTACTCCTTTTCTAAGTGACCAGTAAAGATTATTTTTCAGAGTGATTATTTATTTCTCCATAGATTTTTCTTCTGAGACAATTCATTTTGTGTCATTACTCTTTTTGAATTCAGAATCAGAGATTAAAGGCAATCAGGAGTGTTTCTTACTTCAGGTTTTTTGTCTTAACTCTGGGATGTACTTCACTATAAGATAATGTCTCTTTTAGCTGCACACTTTCCTGAAGAGCATCCAGTTTTATAATCGTACTAGAGATCAAGTGATTTGGGATGAGAAAAGACAACTGGAGACAGAATATGACATTCTGAACATTTGGAATTTTCCAGAGGGTCTTGCACTTGAGGTGAAAGTAGGAAAGTTTTCTCCATATGCTCCACATGGCAATCAAATGTCTTTATCTGAAGATATGGTAGAGTGGGCCATTGGAACTACAGGGGTGAGTAGGATCTAATTCTAATAATTTTAAGGACACACATTAGAAGGGTCACCTTCAAATTCATACCTGTCTCAGTGACAGCAAATTTCTCTTATAATCCTAGCAGCTAATAGTGCAGAGATTGGAATAGCATAGCTTAGATTCAGCTCACACTGGAAACTCTGTGAGACGCTTATCTCCAATTAACTAACCAAAACCTGGAAGTAGAGCTGTGACTCAGGTAGGAGAATGCTATCCTTGAGTGAAAATAGCTGAAGTCCAGTGTCAAGGCCTGAGTTCAAGTCCCAGGATCAGATACAAAAGAGTTAAATGTGTTTCTACATGTTGATTTTGAATATTATCATAGGATGTGAATTTGATTTATGTCAGTAGGTATCTAACACTGTGATAAAGTACCTGAGGATGTAATTCATGTGGTTGAAAGCTTTCTTTTGCTGCTTTCTGCGAAGGTTTATTTAATGGTTAATTGATTTGCTATTTATTCACCTTTGGTTAAGATGAATCATTGAAGGCATCTGTGATGAAGTCCCATGTCATGGCTACTGGGGAAAAAAGAGAAAGATAAGATGACCCTGGGGTTCACATAACCCTATAAAGTGGTTTCCTACTTGCTCTTTCCCATGTCACATATTAGTAGGTTACAAAATATAATGGAATGAATTCAAGAAAAATCCATAGCCCAGTACACTTAAATTACTTTCTCACAACAACCTTCAGCCTTTTAAAGATTCCATACCTTTCAGTGATTCAACAGGCTAGATCAAAGTTGTAGCACATAGCCTTTGGAAATCATGGAATATGAAATATAAAACAGAATTCAATTAATTGGCTGCAATTACCTGCCTAAATTATTATCCTCAAAATCACATTCCTTAAAACAATGGATTTTTGCAATGTTCTATATGAATCTGAACAGTCACTGGCACACTCCTGCCTTTCCTCAGACTCCTCAGTCTGTCTGCAGTGAGAGTTGTGGTCCTGGATTCAGAAAATCTCCTCAGGAAGAAAAAGCTGCCTGTTGCTTTGATTGTACACCTTGTTCAGAAAATGAGATTGCTAATGGGACAGGTGAGTCTGTGACTTATGAAGAAATTCTTTACTTCTCCCTAGTTTTCCTCAATCCAAACAAGTCAATACAAAAGTTGTGTATTAGGATTACAGACCTCATGCTCCTCTCCCTGCTAATAACTCAATTCTGATAAGTTGTGGTATTACTATTTGTAATATAAAAGATCACAGCTTTGAATTATATATTTAGTTATAGTTTCCAGGCTATTGCACAGAAAGTTATCCCCAGGAATCCTTCTTTTTTTTTAAAAAAATTATTTTATTGCAAAAATACTGTACAGAGGGGTTACAATTAGATGGGTGGGATAATGAGTACATTTCTTATCAAGCATTGTAGCCTCCTCCTTTCTTTCGCCTTCCCATCACTTCCCAGACTCCCCCCGCCCCCCCACCTTATCATTCTCCCCCCCCACCAACTTTGCAAAGTTCTTTCTCAACATGACAAATTGTACTTCTCATTGTTGCAATGGATCGACCTGTGTTCTTATTTAAACGACTTGTTTATCCCCTCCCCTCCACAAATTATACCAACATCAAATACCTTGAAAGCAGGGTTATACTGTGACGGAGAGACATACAAAGCAACATAGAAATAATCTTATAAATACATTAAAACAAATACATGAAAGAAAAGAACATTTGAATACATATCTTAGGGTTCATTTTCCTAACATCATCTTATGGGACATTTTCTGCTTGACTCAGACATAGACTAGATATTGCAAATAAGGGAAACCATGGGACCTATGTTTCTTTGGGCTTGGCTTGCTTCACTTAATATAATTTTTACCAAGCTTTCCATTTCCTTACAAATGGGACAAGGCATTCTTTCTGATGGAGACATACAATTCCATTGTGTATATATACCACATTTTCTTGATGCATTCATCTACTGAGGGGCATTTGGTTGGTTCCATATCTTAGCTATAATAAATAACGCTGCAATAAACTGGGAACCTTACTGCATTGTTGGTGTGAGTGTAAACTTGTTCAACCACTTTGGAAAGTAGTATGGAGGTTCTTGAAAAGACTCCACATAGAGCTCCCCTATGACCCAGCAATCCCACTTTTGGGCATTTACCCAAATGTTTACAAACAAGACCACACTAAAGCTACCAGGAATCTTTCTTAAAACTAATCATTAGGAAAAGTCTAAACTCTAACAGGAAGTTAAACCTAAGTCTTATTAAGGAGAGTGTTCATCTTAGAAGTAATATTTTATGCACACAGGAATCATGGATCTCACATATGTTTATTTCTCAGTGCCCAGAACTCTTCTTGGCATAGGACAAGGGCCCAGTAAGCTAAATTCAGTGTAAGAAGTGAGGATGACTATACAATATCCAAGAGAAATTAATCTGTGCCCATAGCTTCAAAGGTGAGCAGGCAAATCAAATCTAGTGAGATGAAATGAAGGATAATGTAACATAGGGTAAAATTAATGTTTTCCAGAGACATGTGAGGACACTTAAGCTGTTTAATTACAATGTAAATATGATTGAAGAACTGTTAATGAGAGTGAGCAGTGTAGAAAAATTTAATAACATGTTATAGTAGCCCAACTGTTACATTATCAATACATGTGATAGTCATTGAGTGAAAACACACTTAAGTAAAAAAGACCGATGGAAGCATAAACATCAGCCCATTTGTAAGGAAATGGAAAAACTTGGAAAAAGTATTAAGTGAAGGAAGCCAGACTCAAAGAAACATAGGCTCCATAGTATCCCTTATTTGCAATAATTAGTATATGTCTAGGATAATCATAGCAGATAAACAGAATAGCTCAATCGCTTTGATCATATGACCATATAAGGTGATGCTAAGTAAAAGGTACTTCAAGAAACAGGTAGAAGAGGTCTTTCTTTATTGTGGTCTTTTAATGTACTATGTGATTTCATGCATCTTTTGTATATTTCCCCCCTTTTAGTATACTCCTGTTGTCACTGTATTTGATTTTTGTAACCTAGAAATGTTTATCTGAATTAGGGAAGAGAAGAGAAAAACAGAATGGTGAGACAAAGGACAAAGTCGGAGCCAATACAACAGTGACATGCATGAGACAGTATGTTGGAAATGATCTGGACAAGTTGTGGGGGAAATTTTCTGGGGAAGGGAAGTAGGAGAAAAATGAGGGAAGGGGTAACATGTTTGACAAGAAAAGTACTTATTACCTTATTTATGTAACTGTAACCCCTCTGTACATTACCTTGCAATGACAAAAGTCTGAATAAAGAAGATAAAAACAGGAGGTGGTTATGGCCTGGGAAAAATACTAAAAAAGCTTTTATGATACTAATGCTGACATCTCAGTATTTCACTTAAATGAAAAATTTCCTAAAATCCTTGAAGAAAATTAGGTTCATAAAAAGAAGTAATGGTAATGTACATGTCTCAGCAGATATGGAGCAATGTGTGAAGTGTCCAGATCATCAGTATGCCAACACACAGAAGAACCAGTGCTTCTTGAGAGCTGCAAGTTTCCTGGCATTTGAAGATCCCTTGGGCATAACTCTGGCTTGTATGGCTCTTTGCTTCTCCATGCTAACTGCTGCTGTTCTTGGGGTGTTTGTGAAACACCAAGACACTGCCATTGTCAAGGCCAATAACAGGGCTCTCAGCTACATCTTGCTCATCTCCCTCATCTTCTGTTTCCTCTGTTCCTTGCTGTTTCTTGGTCATCCCAACGAAGTCACATGCATCCTGCAGCAGGTTACATTTGGGGTTGTGTTCACTGTGGCTGTTTCCACAGTGTTGGCCAAAACAGTGACTGTGGTCCTGGCCTTCAAGGCCACTTCCCCAGGAAGAAGGATGAGGTGGCTGCTGGTATCAGGGGTTCCTAACTTCATCATCCCCATCTGCACCCTCATCCAGGTGACTCTCTGTGGACTCTGGCTGGGAACCTCTCCTCCCTTTGTGGACACTGATGCACACTCTGAACATGGCCATATCATCATCCTGTGCAACAAGGGCTCTCTCACCGCTTTCTACTCTGTCCTGGGATACTTGGGCTCCCTGGCCCTGGCCAGCTTCACTGTGGCTTTTCTGGCCAGGAAACTGCCAGACACCTTCAATGAGGCCAAGTCCCTGACCTTCAGCATGCTGGTTTTCTGCAGTGTGTGGCTCACCTTCCTGCCTGTCTATCACAGTGCCAAGGGGAAGGTCATGGTGGCTGTGGAGGTCTTCTCTATCTTGGCCTCCAGTGCTGGCCTACTGGGATGCATTTTTGCTCCAAAGTGTTACACCATCTTGTTAGTGCCAAATAGAAATCCTTTATATGGCTTCAGGGTGAAAGACAGTAGGAGAACCAAACATTCTTAACATTAAGCACATTGGTTTGATTCGTATAGACAAGGTCTGATGTAAGTCTACAGAAATTATGCCTTTTGTTATAGTTTATATCATGGAATTTATATTTCAAAGACTAAGGATCTAGTGTTTATTTTCCTAGCAGTGGTAGTCAACAAGTCATGGTGATCACAATTTAAACTGGAGTTTTGCTTCAGTATTTTTGTTTCCTCCTTTTTAATTGCACTTAATTCTATTATCTCCTCTTCATAATGTCTTTTCACTCTTGTTTTTCTCAATAACTCTTCTCAATTTTTCAGCTTATTAACTTCCTGTCTGCACACCACCATGTTGCAGAGCCCTCCAAACTATTTCATTAATATTTTCTTCTTCGCAAATTTACATCCTTTAATGTTGTACTTAGAGTTTGTTTTATTCAATACTTGTATATTTCCATTCACACATTCACCTTTTGAAATTATCCTGAGTCTCATTTATGGGACCTTTCTCTCTGTCCCAGTCTTTTTTTCTCTTTGATTCACTCCATCTCCTTCTTTGTCTTCCTCTTCCTTTTCACACTATTTTCGTTATATAACTTAGTAATGAAATGTATATGTTACAAAAATTAAGCCTCTATTGAAGATTACAATGTGTAAGATGTTTTGCACTTTCTCCTAATATTAAAGTCCATTATTCCTAATAGTAATGCCCTTCTTGCCTGGAATATCATTTATATTTTATGGTTGATTCATCACTATGCATTTGTTTGACACAAAGAATTTTGAATATTAATTATATAAGATTATCTCTTAATAACATGTTTCTTAAAATCTGTTCAACAGGAACATTTTTATTTGTCATATTTCAAAACTCCTAATTTGATAAGAAAAGTATCACTTTTTGGTTCAAATAGCTTGACCTAGTCCATTCCATATAATTTTTACAAAATCACATGTTTAAGTGAAATAGACACAATTGCACTCATTTCTTGTCTCTACTAGTGTTAGTTACATGTTTCTTCTCATATTAATTCAATTCATTTATGCATATGTGTAGTCAGGGCCTATATTGTCCTTTAACTCTTTCATTCAATCCTTCTTTACCATTTGACTCACAACTCCACTTTTAGCTGTATGTCTCTTTTTGGAAATCAGAGTCTGAAACATTTTTTCCCCAGTTTGACTTCAAACCAATTTTTATTTTTACATTTCTAATATGTAAATGTATATGTAATGTACTATAACTTTGTATAATTTAAAATTTTAGTTTACAATATAACAATATTTGACAAAATATTGTGTGTATTTTTTTGTTCAGGGCATAATGTTTAACAAATGAAAATGTAATTAATTTTCAAGTTCCTCAGTATGGTAATCAAGATATCAAAATATTCATGTTTTCACTGATATATTTTTACTATATCCCTTGTTAATTTAAGGCATTTCATTAATAGAATTGAGTTTATATTATTTAGTAAAATACTGAATCCTCATTGTATGATGGGTAGTTATTGGGAGAATATGTGGTTTCATTGAATCTGCATAGTATTTTGTAGCCTTTGCTAATATTTTCTTAGGATTTCTGTAATCTTACACAACATTTTTCTATTAAATGGAGAAATGAAAGAATATACACATGGATGGGTTGATGTGTTGAAGTAAGATTGGATAAATGGGAGATAAGGAGAAAGTAAATGCATGTAAAGGAAAAATTCATAGATAAATAGGTAGAAGAACATAGGTAAAAAGGGAACAAGGAAAATGTAGCCATATGTGCTATGTTTATTTGTGTTACAATAAAACTTTATTCATAAGAAACAGGATGGATTTGGTCCTCGAGTCATGGTTTACCTATTTTCTGTGTTGTGTGTGTTTGTGTGTGTGTCTGTGTTTGTGTGTGTGGTATTGAGAATCAAATTTCGTATCCTTTTATCTGATTTTTGTTGCTTTAAAATAGGTTACATATATTATATCAAACATTGGAAATTTCATATGAATGGAGCAGATTATAGCAATAAAGACCATTAGGATGGTTTAAAATGTTTAGAGAAAATAAAATGTAATGGATATCAGACATTTAGAAAAAAAAGACTTTATATGCTCACATAAAACTAACATAATGAAATTAATTTTTAACTATACACTCTATTAAAATCTTAAAGTATTACAAAAAATAAAACTTAAAGACAATCTACTTAGAGTTTGAAAAGAAACATCTCCTTTTGTGAATTAGGACTAAACTTCATGTATACCCTTAAATGGTGGCTTCCCAAAACAAATACCGAGGACTCTCAATCTAAGAAAAGATCAGTAAAGACTCCTACAATGAAAATTAAAGCTATGATATAAGAGACTGGATAAGAAAATGAAAAGACGATGTTAATCCTTCCAATCCAGGAGCATGGGTGGTTTTGCGACTTTCTAAGTTCTGTTTTGATTTTCTTTTCAGGTTTTTAAAATTTTCATCCTAGAGGACCTTCACTTCTTTGGTTAAGTTAAATCCTAAGTATTTTCCTTTTATGAGGCTATTATGAATGGAATAGCTATCCTGATTAAATCAATGCTATTCTCATTGTTGGCATACAGAAAAGCCATTGATTTATTTTATTTTTTTATTGTGAAAATATTGTACAGAGGAGTTACAATTACATGGGCAAGATAATGAGTACATTTCTTATCAAGCATTGTAGCCTTCTCCTTTGTTTCCCCTTTCCATCCCTTCCCATCCTCCCCCCCCCCCCCGTCCCCAATACGCCAGGTCCCTCCACCGCCCCCCCCCCGCCGCATGAAAGTTATAAAGTTCGTTTTCGACATAATGACTTGTACATCTCATTGTTTCAATGGGTCCACCTGTATCCCTATTTAAACGATTTGTTTTTCCCCTTCCCCTCCACTAATTATAACGACATCAAATACAGTGAAAGCAGGGGTTATACTGTGGGGGAGGGACATACAAAGCAACAAAGAGATAATCTTATAAATGTGTTAGAAACAATCACATGACAGAAAAAAAACAATTGAATACATATCTTAGGGTTCATCCATTGGGTTTATACACTACATTTTCTTGATCCATTCATCTACTGAGGACATCTGGGTTGGTTCCATACCTAACTTATAGTAAATAATGTTGCAATAAACATAGTCATACTGGTAGCTTTAGTATGATCTTGTTTGTAAACATTTGGCTAAAGGCCCAAAAGTGGGATTGCTGGGTCATAGGGGAGCTCTATGTGGAGTCTTTTGAGGAACCTCTATACTACTTTCCAAAGTGGTTGAACAAGTTTACACTACCACCAACAATGCAGTAAGGTTCCCTTCTGTCCACATCCCCTCCAGCATCTGTTGTTAATAGAGTTCTTGGTTATAGCCATTCTAACTGGAGTGAGGTGGTTATCTCAGTGTTGGTTTGATGGCTAGGGAGGTTGAGCATTTCTTCATGTGTCTATTGGCCATCCTTCTTCCCTCTTCAGAGAAGTTTCTCTTTAAGTCTTTTGCCCACTTATTTATTGGCCAGTTGTTTCTTAAGTAGCAGGGTATAAAATTAACCCTCAAAAATCAATGGCTTTTCTGTATGCCATCAATGAGAAAAGTGTTGATGAAATTAGGAAAGGAACACCATTTGTAATAGCCCCACGAAAAACAAAATACCTAGGAATTAAGGTAACCAAAGAAGTGAAGATCCTCTATGATGCAAACCTAAAGAACTTGAAAAGGAAATCAAAACAGAACTTATAAAGTAGCAAAACCTCCCATGCTCCTGGATTGGAAAGATCAACCTCGTGAAAATGGCAATACTTTCCAAGGCTATCTACAAATTCAATGCAATACCTATCAAAATTCCAACCTCATTCTTCAAGGAAATAGAAGAGGCAATCCAAAAATTCATATGGAACACTAAAAGAACCCAAATAGCAAAAACACTCCTCAATGGAAAGAACGCTGCTGGAGGAATATCAATACCAAATTTCAAACTCTGCTTTAAAATCATAGTAATCAAAACAGCTTGGTACTGGCCAAGAACAAACCTCATGGCCAATGGAATAGAATTGAAAATCCAGAAATGTACCTACAGACCTATAGTCATCTAATCATCGATAAGAGAGCTAAAAAAATAGAATGGAAGAAAGACAGCATCTTCAGTAAATGGTGCTGGCAAAATTGGTTAACTACTTGTAGAAAATTAAAGCTAGATCCTTCTATATCACCCTGCACCAGAATCAACTCCAAATGGATCAAAGAACTTGGAGTCAAACCAGACACTGAAAACGTTACAGGATGGAATAGGAAAAACCCTAAGTCTTGTTGGCACAGGCTGTAATTTTCTTAATAAGAATCCGGAAACACAACAAATCAAAGAAAGGTTGGATAAATGGGATTGCATGAAGTTGCAGAGCTTCTGCATGGCAAAGGACATAGCTAGCAAGATCAATATAAAGCCTACTGATTGGGAGAAGATCTTCACTAGCCATACAAAAGACAGTTGTCTCATACATAAAATATACTTGGAACTCAAAAAATTCAATCCCCCAACAAAGAAACAATTGCCCAATAAATAAGTGAGCTAAAGACTTAAAGAGAAACTTCTCTGAAGAAGAAAGAAATGCTCAACCTCCTAGCCATCAAAGAAATACAAATCAAAACAACATTGAGATACCATCTCACCCCAGTTAGAATGGCAAAAATCCAGAACTCTAATAACAACAGATTATGGAGGGGATGTGGACAGAGGGATCCTTACTTCATTGTTGGTGGGAATGTAAACTTGTTCAACTACTTTGACAAGTAGTATGAAGGTTCCTCAAAAGACTCCATATTGAGCTCCCCTATGTCCCAGCAAACCCACTTTTGGGCATTTACCCAACTATTTACAAACAAGACCACACTAAAGTTACCACGACAACTATGTTTATTGCAGTATTATTTACCATAGCTAATTTATGGAACCAATCCAGATG
>NW_012267548.1:231359-325642 GCF_000151885.1 Dipodomys ordii | reverse complement strand
GGCCCTGGCCGGTCAGTGTAGGAACCTTCTCAATAAAGTTGCTTCTTTAATCACAAAAAAAGATCAGATAAGGTGATGTTAGGAAAATGAACCCTAAGATATGTATTTATGTGTTTATATGTTTTTCTTTCATACATTTGTTTCTAACGCATTTATACGATTATTTCAATGTTGCTTTGTATGTCCCTCCCCTACAGTATAACCCCTGATTCCACTGTATTTGATGTTATAATTTGTGGAGGGGAAGGGGAGAAACAAGTCATTTAAATAGGGATACTGGTGGACCCATTGCAACAATGAGAAGTACAAGTCGTTATGTCGAAAACGAACTTTACAAAGTTGGGTTGGGGAGGATGAGAAGGGATGTGAAAGGGAAACAAAGGAGGAGGCTACAATGCTTGATAAGAAATGTACTCATTATCTTGCCCATGTAATTGTATCCCCTCTGTACGGTATTTTCAAAATAAAAAAATATTGTGTATAAAAAAAGAAAAAGAAAAAGGGAAAAAGCTATCTTGATTTTTAACATAATAAACAAGACATAAAATTAAATATTATATATAGCACTATAAAGCCTCAAATCGAAAGTACCTAATATAACTAAGGTATTTTTGAAAACTTAGCTATAAAATGTATGTTATCAATTGTATTTCTCCATCCGTTTTTCTGGATGTAGACTAAAACAAAGCACTGGAATGAACAAAGCTACTCTCCTATTAAATGGTAGGATAAAGGGCGAACTATTTCGGCCCTGATACTATTCACTATGTTGAAAATGATTTATACAGCTTGACAGGTGACAGGTGATAGGGTGGGGAGTGAAAATACTGGGAGAAAATGTGGGATGGGATGACACTGTTCACGAAGAAATATACTCATTACCAACCTTATGTAAGTGTACCCATATTGCACATCACCTTTACAATTAAAGTTAAAAAGTAAAATAAATTTCTCTTGATCAAACTGTCAAAAAAAGAGATTGTAGCATATAGTCTTTGGGAATCATGGAATATGGGATCTATATCAAAATTCAATAAATTAACTGCACTTAACTGCATAAAACATTATCTTCAAAAATCACATTCTTTTAAACAATAGATTTTTGCAGTGTTCTATATGGCACATCCCTGCCTTCCCTCAGACTCCTCACTCTGTCTGCAGTGATAGTTGTGGTCCTAGACTCAGGAAATCTCCTCAGGAGGGAAAGGCTGCCCGTTGTTTTGATTGTATACCTTGCCCAGAAAATGAGATTGCTAATCGGACAGTTGAGTCTGTGACTTATGAAGAAATATTTTTATCTCTCCCTAATTTTCCAAACAAGTTAATGCAAAAGTTGTATATTAGGATTACAGAGCCCATGCTCCTCTCCCTGTTTATCACAAAATTCTGAAAAGTGGTGGTATTGCTAACTGTAACATGATAACTCCTGGCTTTGAATTATATATTTAGTAACATTTTGCAGACTATTACAGGCAAAGTTATCTCCAGGAATCCTTCTTATCACCAACCATTAGGACAACTCTCAATTCTAACAGGGAATTAAACCTAAGACTTATTATGGAAAGTGTTCATCTTGAAAGTTACATATTATGCACACAGAAAACATTGATCACCCATATATTTATTTCTCAGTGACCAGAGCTCTTCTTAGCACAGGACAAGGCCCAGTAAGCTAGATTCAGTATAAGGTGAGCATGAATATAGAAAGTCCAAGAGTGGTCAATCTGTCCCTATAGCTTCACAGGCGAACAGGCAAGAGAAATGTAATGAAATGAAATTAAGGATAATATACCACAAGTTAAAATTAATGTTCTACAGAAACATGTGGGGACATTAAAATATGATTGAAGAACTGTTAATTTGAGTGAGAAATAGTGTATAAAATTTTAATAAGATATTATAGTAGCCCAACTATTACATTACCAATACATGTGATAGTCATTGAGTGAAAAAATGTTGATAAAAGTTCCTTTGTATGTCCCTCTCCCATGGTATAATCCCTGTTTTCACTCTATTTGATGTTGGTATAATTTGAGGAGGGGAAGGGAAAAAACAAAATTTTTAAATATGGATAAGTGGACCCATTGCAACAATGAGATGTACAAGATTTTATATTGAAAAATGCACTTTACAACTTTGGCGGTTGTGGGGGGGACATGGGGAGGGATGGGAAGAGGAAAACAAAGGAGGAAGGAACAATGCTTGTTAAGAAATGTGCTCATTACCTTGACTATGTAATTGTAACCCCTCTCTATGGTATTTTCACAATAAAAAATGATTGAAACATGAACACCACTCCATTTGTAAGGAAATGGAAAGATTTGGAAAAAAAATATATTAAGTGAATTAAGCCAGCCCCAAAGAAACATAGTCTCCATGGATTCCCTTATTTGCATGAATAAATATATGTGTAGGATAATCTTAGCAGATTAACAGAAGAGTTCAATACCTATGTCCATATGACCCTATAAGATGATGCTTAGCAAAATGAACTCCAGGACATGAATACAAATAAATTTTGGTGTTGTTGTTTTTAACATAGTATGTGATTTCATGCATCTTTTGTTCCTTTTTTGCACTATGGTATATCCCCTGTTATCACTATATTTGCTTTTAGTATCCTAGAATTATGTATATGTATATGAATTAGGGAAGAGAAGAGAACCAACAGAATGGTGAGGCAAAGGACAAGGTGGGAAACAATACAACAACAATGTACACAATATGTTAGAAATTACATGTACAACTCGTTGGTTGGAGACTGGCAGGGAGGGAAAGTAGGAGAAAAACAAGGGAAGGGTAACAAATTTGACAAGAAATGTACTTATTACCTTATGTATGTAATTGTAACCCCTCTGTACATCAACTTGACAATAAAAATTCGGTATAAAGAAGAAGATAAAAATAGGATGAGGTTATGGCTTGAGAAAAAATATAAAAACACTTTCATGATAGTAAATGGTAGCAAACGCTGACATCTCAGGATTTCACTTAAGTGAAAAATTTCCTAAAGTTTTGAAGAAAATGAGTTTAGTAAAAGGAAGTAATGCTAGAGTACATGTCTCACCAGATATGGAGCCATGTGTGAAGTGTCCAGATTATCAGTATGACAACACAAAGCAGACTAAGTGCCTCCTGAGAATAGCAAGTTTCCTGGCTTTTGAAGAGCTTGGGCATGGCTCTGGCCTGTATGGCTCTTTACTTCTCTATAATAACTACTCTTGTTTTAGGGATATTTTTTAACACCAAGACACTGCAATTGTCAAGGCCAATAACTGGGCTCTCAGCTATATTTTGCTCATCTAGCTAATCTTCTGTTTCCTCTGTTCCTTGCTCTTTCTTGACCATCCAAACCAGTCACATGCATCCTGTAGCAGATCACATTTGTATTTGTGTTCACTGCGGCTGCTTCCACAGTGTTGCCCAAAAGAGTGACTGTGGTTCTGGCTTTCAAGGCCACTTCCCCCGGGAGAATGATGAGGTGGCTGCTGGTATCAGGGGCTCCTAACTTCATCATCCCCATCTACACTCTCATCCATGTGATGCTATGTGGAGTCTGACTGGAAACCTCTCCTCCCTTTGTGGACACAGATGCACACTCTGAACATGGCCACATCCATCCTGTGCAACAAGGGCTCACTCACTGCCCTCTACTGTGTGCTGGGACACCTGAGCTCCCTGGCCCTGGATAGTTGGTGTTCTGCAGTGTGTGGCTTACCTTCCTGCTTGTCTACTACAGTGTCAAGGGGAAGGTCATGGTGGCTGTGGAGGTCTTCTCCATCTTGGCCTCTGGGGTAGGGCTCCTAGGTTGTATTTCTGCCCCAACATGTTACATCATCTTGTTCATGCCAAATAGAAGTTCTCTGCATGGCTTGAGGTTTAAAACACAGTAAGAGAAATAATCATTCTTAAAATTAAGCACATAGGTTTGATTTTATATACAAGCTCGGATCTAATTTTACAATAATTATCTCTTCTTGTCATAATTTATATTATGGAATTTATACCTGAAAGACTAAGAATCTAGTGTGAATTTTCCTAGCAGTGGTAGTCACAAGTGATGGTGATCACAATTTAAACTGGAAATTTGCTTCTGTATTTTTGTTTCCTCCTATTCAGTCTGCAGTTAATTCTATTATCGCCTCTTTTTAATGTCTTTTCACTCTTGTCTTTCTCAATAACTCTTTTAAATTTTTCAGTATATTAACTTCCTGTATGCATACCTCCATGTTGCAGAGCCCTCAAATCCATTTCATTAATATTTTCTTCTTCACAATTGTACATTTTTAATGTTGTCTTTAGATATTGTTTTGTTCAATACTTGTATATTTCTACTCACACTTTCACCTTTTGAAATTATGCTGAATCTCTTTTGTGGGACCTTTGTCTCTTTCCCAGTCTCCTTTCTCTTTGTCTCTCTCCATCTCATTCTTTATCTTGCTCTTCCCTCTCACACTGCTTTCCTCATATAACTTAGGAATGACTTGTATATGATACAAAAAATTCTCTTTGATTTGAGGTTACAATACATGAGATGTTTGGAATTCTCTCTTAAGATTAAAGTTTGCCATGCATAGTAATAGGACCCTACTTGCCTGGATACACTTTTTCTTTTATGGTTGATTATTCACTCTGGGTTAATTTGAAAGCAAGAATTTTGAATATTACATATATATATGTATATATATAAGATTGTTTTTGTAATATCATCACTACCTACAATCTGTTCAAACAGAAAAGTGTTTTATTTGCCACATTTCAAATTCTTGGTTAGACAAGTTTTACTTGTTTCATATAGGTTGATTTAGTGGACTATGTTTGCAGAATTACATATGTAAGAGAAATAGACACAAGTGCACTCATTTCTTGTCCATTCAAGAGCTCTTTACATGTTTCTTCTGATAATAATTTGATTCATTTATTCATACTTGTACTCAGGGCCTCTACTGTCCTTTACCTTTTTCAGTCAAGGCTTCTTTAACACTTAAATAATGCTCCATTGGTAGCTGATTGGTTTCTTATTAAGAGTCTTGTAAACATACCTTCACAGGCTGATTTTGAACCTCTTCTCACATTTACATTTCTAAAAGATACATGGCTAAGTAACTTACCATAGCTTTCTATAATTTAAATTTTTAGTTGACAATAAAACGACATTTGGTAAAATATATTGTGTTCATATAGTTTTGTGAGGGCATGATGTTTAACAAAGAAAATATAATTGATTTTCCTTCTCATGTTGAAAACAAAACTTTACAATGTTGGTGGGGGGGGAGGATCGGGTGAGAGGGATGGGGGTAAGGCTGGGAAGGGATGGGAATGGGAAACAAAGGAGGAGGCTACAATGCTTGTTAAGATATGTACTCATTATCTTGCCCATCTAATTGTAACCCCTATGTACAGTATTTTCACAAAAGAAAAAGAAAATATAATTGATATTCAACTTCTTCAGTATATTAATCAAGATATAATCAAAATACTCACCAGTTTCTATTGCATTTTTGACTAGCTTACTTGTTTATTTAAGGAATTTCATTGATAGATTTGAGTTTATATTATTGAGTAAAATGGAGAATCTCATTTTATCATATGAAATTATTGGGAGAATATGTGATTTCAGTGATTTTGCATATTATTTTATAGTCCTGCTAATTTTTCTGAGTTAGGATTTCAGCATTCTTACACTCTTTCTCTTAAATGAAGAAATGTAAAGAATGTACACATGGATGGATTGATATGTTAAAGTAAGATTGGATGGATAGGAGCCAAGAAGAAAGTAAATTCACATAACGGAAAAGTTAATGAATAAAGATGTAGAAGAACAGAGATAGGAAGGCAAGGAGAAAAGATGGCGCCATATGAGAGGTTTTTATTTTTGTTACAATAAAACTTTATTCATAAGAAGCAGGTTGGATTTGGCCTTTGAGTCAAGGATTACTTGTCTTCCATATGTGTGTATAAGTGTGTGTGTGTGTGTGTGTGTGTGTGTGTGTGTGTGAGAAAGAGAGAGGCAGAGAGACAGAGAGACAGAGAGAGAGACAAAGAGAGAGAGGTACTGAGAATAAATTGCTATGTTTTTATCTGATTATTTTTGCTCTAAAACAGTTTACATATATGCTATTGAACATTGGAAATGTCATATGAATGAAGAAGTAAAGTAATGGAGGCCATTAGGATGATTTAAATTTTTAGGGGAAATAAAATGTAATGGATACAGGGCATTTAGATAAGAGACTTTATATGGCCATATAAAACAAACATAATGAACCCCATTTTAGCTATATACACTAGTACAAATTTAAAGTAATAAAAATTTTAAAAGTAAGTCTATGTAGAGTTGGAAAAGACCATCTCTTTTCTTAAATTAGTACTAAACTTCACTTTTTAATTGTTTAAAATAAAACTAATGAAGAGCCAAAGTTCATTTCATATATACTTCAAATGGTGGCTTCACAAAAACAAATAGCTAGGACTCTAAACCTATGAAAACTTCTGTAAAGACCTCTACAATGAAAAGTAAAGCTATGATAAAAGACATTGGATGAGAAAATGGAAAGACATCCTGTGTTCATTGTCTGGAAAAATTAAGTTGAGAAAGTGGCTATATATCCAAAGTACTGTTCATTAAATATTATTTCACTGAAAATTACAGTGCATTTTTATAGAAATATAAAAATCAATTCTAAGCCAAAAAGGAATGGGAAACTCTGATAACCCAGTCTGGGAAAAAAAAAGTTTCTGGAATGTCTTGCCTGGGTGGGGTGGCAGATATCTGTGATCCCAGCTCTGTCAGAGGTAGAGATTGAGGAAATGAGAGTTCCAGGGCAATGCTATGTGGGTGATATTCACAACAGTGGTGAATGACTATAACCACAGATTTGATGGCAATGTACAAATAGGATTAAAATCCATTTTTATGCACAGCTATGAAGAGAAAGCATCACAAAAATACACAGAGGGAGCTGGATGTTGGTGACTCATGTCTGTAATACTTGGTATTTACCAAGCTGAGATCTGAGCAATGCAGTTCAAAGCCAGCCTGGACAGGAAAGATGCTGAGAAATTTAACTGTAATGAATTACTAAAAAAGATGGAAGTTGTGGGGATCCTATAGTAAAGTAGCTAGTCTCCCATATAACTAAAAGCAGAAAGGCTCAGGAAATGAGAATGGGAAGCAAAGTATCTTAGATTCAATTGACAGTTCTGGAGTGGATTTCAGGTAGGGTAAATACAACAACCATCACAAGTGTTGCATCTTCTGAATTCCTAGATTTGAACAAGCTTCAGCACAAACCCATGAAAGACTTGACCTTAGCAGAGAAGCAACGAACACACCTTCATAAAATTTGTTAGTCACTCAAGGGTGGGTGGCCTCCAGTCGCAGGGTATTGGGGTCAGCTACTTCTCTAAGCTTTCCTTTTAGCTGTGTGTGGAAACCACAGCTCAGCAGCTTCCAAGGAGGGAAGCAATGGGCAAGAGCAGTATACACTGTGAATTGATGGTTGAGTTTGGCAAAGGAGAAGACACTGGTTTGGTAAAACTATGTGAGGCTGGGGTGCTAAGGACTCACACCCCTAATACTTTCATTGAAGATTACATTAAGCTCTTATGCTGGAAGATGGGTGCTTAATAGACTCAATTTTAGAGCGCCACCTCCCAATAGCCTCCTACTAGCTTAAATATATCACTACCAAGAAATGGATGGACTAGTCGAAAACTGTGACAAATAATCACAAACATATGTTAAACCCATTCAGCAAAGTAGATAATACACCAGCAATCAACAGGCTGAAAAGTCAAGGAATCCAACAAATTCCAAATAGCATCTAATACAACTAATACAAAGTATCATAAATATCAATTAATAAATATAACCAAGGAGGTGAAAGAGATCTATAAAAAAACATTGGTTTTTCAAAATAGTATAAATCATAAGAGGAAAAATTATCCATTGGGTATATATTGGGAAAAGTACTATTGTGAAAATATATAAAACTCGAAAAATTATGTATGTATGTAGATAGAAAGACATATAGATAGGCAGACAGACAGATAGAGATAGATAGATAGATAGATAGATAGATAGATAGATAGATAGATAGATAGATATACCACATCTGGAATCTTCCCAGATGTGCTTCAATGGATAAAGGGACCAAGAATGTGGTCTACATATACAATTGTTTTTTGTTCATTCATAAGAGCTTATGATATACCATTTGTAATGAGATGTAATATTCTGGAAAAATGTATACGTTAGGCCTCAAGAAACAAAGGATGAATGTTTTCCTTTAGGTATGGAAGCTAGAATTAGTTTATATAGTAAAAGCTTATGTGATATCAAAGTGTATTCAGATGTATTAACTGAAATACCATAGATACTTGGGAGAATTCAAATAATGCAATTCCCTAGAAATTCAAAATCAACTTTCTGCAAAATAAAACACCAGGAAAGGGTGGGGGAATCAAATCAGAAGAAAGAAGAGCAGAAGAGGAGTATGCAGTTACACATCCAATATATATCATTCAAAATGAAAAGATGGAAGAGGTGGATAGGGGAGGGATGAATGAAACATTGACAGGGGTGACATTGATCAAGTAATAGATGGTATTCATAAACTGCTTTATTAAAGAGCAACTTCCCTGTGCAATGCCTTAAAAACTATTTAAATTTAAAAACTAAAAAAGTGCGGCTGGGAAGGTGGCTCAGTGGTAGAGCGCTTGCCTTGCATGCCTGAGGCCCTGGGTTCAAATCCTCAGCACCACATAAGCAAAAAGAAAAAAACCGGAACTGGTGCCTTGGCTCAAGTGGTAGAGAGTTAGCCTAGAGCTGAAGAGCTGAGGGACAGCGCCCAGGCCCAGAGTTCAGGCCCCACCATGTGGCCATTTCACCATCCACATAACATGATATCACCTCATGCAAGCCAGTTGCATCATCCCAAATGACTTTCTTGCAAGTAGTTTCTAGACAGACTTTGGACAAACTACAACCAAGATAATTCCATCTCTGGGGCCTCACTATCTGTGGTCTTGGATAAAATCACAGCACCTGCTGTGAAGAAGGCAAATTTCCAAACATGTTTTCTAACCCATGTTTTTCTTCCTGACGCAAGGCTACAAATGCAGAGCTCCTGGGAATAGTATTGCACGTTACTTCTGGGGACTCATATGAGGCTTTCATTAGAGGTGTGCTTTAGTATAGATCTCTCTCAATAAAAAGACATATGCACATATAAAAAGATATACCAATACATATAACTGAAATTGTGGGCCTTACTTCCCACCAGCATTTCTGCTTGGCAGAGGCTTCAGGAATGTGCCCTTTGACTTTCACACTCTTTCTTCTCCATCTTCCCCTCCCTGTCAGGTCCTTGGCTGGCACTAGTTGCTTTTCTACCATGAAGCACCGAGCACACATGGATGGAGATGTGATGATCACTGGGTTTTTCCCTCTGAAAACTTTGGGAATAGATCACAGTAACAGCCATGCTTCCAGGCAAGAAGAGAACAAGATGTGAGTTGTTTCATATTATATTTTCATTTACAGTTCTGAGGATGTTTGACTGGTGAGGGAACTGTGGGTGCACACATCAATGATCTCTGTCTCCTCTACACTGACCTCCATTACTATTGCATCTGTAGCAGCTCAGTTTCATTCTTTTGTCTTACATCTTCTGTTGATTGATTTTCTGTCTGTTAGCAGGAGAGGATTCTATTTCCCTCCATGTAACTTCTCTTTGTGGCATACCTGTATATCCTCAATTTCAGCTGTGGAAAATGAGGTGATGTTACTACAATAAAATGGAGTCACTGGCCTGAGTTCTGTATTAAAAGGCTGCCACTGCATTGCCTACACCAGACATCTGAGAACTTTTCTTTAGTAACACCTATATATTGAGAATATTGATAAAATTTCTTATGGTGGCTCCTGCCTGTAATCCTTACAACTCATGGAGCTGATATCTGAGGATGGACGTTTTAGGAAACCCAGAAAAGAAAATCTGTGAGACTTTTTTCTCCAATTAACCAGCCAAATGCTGAAAATGAAGTTGTGGCTCAAGTGGCAGTATGTTAGCCTTGAACCAAAAAGCTCAAGAACAGAGCTCAGGCACTGATTTCATGATATAGAACTGGTGTGCACACAGGCATGTGCACACACACAGATACACACACACACACATACACACAGAGTCACATACATACACATTGCTAGTGTACACAAGCAGTTACTGTTCCAAATTTAGCCTTGTGGCGTTGTTTTCTCTTAGAAAGGTTACCAGGCAGCTCAGTGTTATGAAAGATTCCTCACTGGGGAATTTACCCAACCAAGATGATTCTTCTTTCCTTGTGCACATCCATATTCTTATAATTCTGACTGTAATAGTCTCTCCCTAGTAAGTGGCAATACTAAAAGGAAAAAGAAAAGAAAATTGACTGCACAGAACTTCAAGGAATTGTAGCAAATCATCTAATTCCTATTGCAAAATAAAAATGTCATTGTCTCCATCATTGGCACTGCTTTTTAAGTGCTGGTATGACAACTACAGCCAGATGCAGCTGCCCACAATTGAGAGCAAAGATAGGAATTACTCTCTTCTGTGCTATAGAAGATTCATGGCTTCATTTTATATGTCCCTGATATGTTTATCTTTCTCACTTTCATACTGGTCCTGGAATATTAGGGCCTGTGGGCTGTTCCATTTTTGCTGAAGGCTAGTGCTCTAGCCCTTGAGCCACAGCTTCACTTCTGGCATTTGCTGGTGATTAAATGGAGATAAGAGACTCAGCCCTCCCTTCCCAGGCTGCCTTGAAACCATGATCCTTAGGTCTCAGCCTTATGAGTAGTTCAGAATGAAGGTGTGAGGCGCTACTGTCTAACTTCCCTTATTCTTTATATTCCACACTATATACCCATGTTTAGGTGATTTTTATTCTTTTAACTTCCCAATATATATGTGAATATTTTTGATAAGCTCTTAATAGAGACATGTTGAGAAGCATGTTTTCAGAAGTTGAATGTTTCTTTTCTATTCCCAAGTACAAAGTAAAATCTGATTTGGGTTAGTAAAATTTTATGCATGCTATTGACTACAGATAGAAATATTTATTGGCTAACTCTCCTCATAGATAAATAGAGCACTGTAGTTAGACATCAGTAGGTGTGAGATTTGACTCCTCTATGTCCACTGATGTTAGCACATGTTTGCCAATTTTGATACAATATTTTTCTTATGCCAAGTACCTAGTTCATTTTGTATTTCCATACTTTGCTTTTATTCATTCACTGTATTAGAACCATTTCTTTCATTTGTTGTTTTGTTATGTTTTTGGTTTTGGTTTTGGTTTTGGTCATGGGATTTGAACACTGGGCCTGGGTGCTGTCCCTCAACTCATCAGCTCAGGCTAGCGTCCCTACCACTTGAGCCACAACCCCACATCCGGTTGTATGAGTTGTTTATTGGAGATAAAGTCTTTCCTGCCTGGGCTGGCTTTGAACCATGATGCTCAGATCTCGCCTCCTAAGAAGCTATGATTACAGGAGTGACTCACCACACAGGCTTTTTATAACCATTTCTATATCGTGTCACACATCAGTTCTTTCTCTTTTATCTCTAATTTCTTCTACTCATTTTCACTTTTTTGACTTAGCTAGGAATAAGCCATTGATAATTAGCTTACTTTGGAATTTTGCATACATTTTTATCTCAAAGCTGGTACTTTACCACTATATCCTTACTTCAGGCTTTCTGCTGATTGACTGGAAATAAATGTGCCATGGTCTTTTCTGTGACAGCTCCTTTTGAATCAGGATCCTTTCCTTTTGATTTCTTGTTTAGCTAGGATTGCAGGTCTAAGCCACCAGTAGAGATACATTTAATTTCTTGAAGAATCTCTAAACTTCAATTTTTATGTATCATCACACAAACTTTAATTTTTCTCTGGGCTAATAAATAACTAATGGGTGCCCTGAAAAACCAAATTATTGAGTATCATTTTTCTGTTATGATTTTCTATTTCTAACTTTTAAGTGTTTTTCCTGTATACTCACGATTTTTCTAATCTAATATTTAATTTTAGAACTGGTTTCCACTACATTAGTCATCCTCTGTGAGATAAATAGGTGGCAAGATTTTTCACTGTTCATTTGCCTGTCCTGCCATTTCTTTCACTGTACTGAAGATTTAAAATTGGAGACAAGCACAGTTAATTTACATTTCCAGTGCTTGGGGTACAAGTTTTGGCCTTTTAAATGAGACAAAGGATTCTGCCATTTAATCAAACCCAGGGAATAATTATGCCACTTCTTTTATGAGCTATTGAAATTTGTTTAAGTTATCTGTGTATTTGTATTTCCCTTTATTTTCACTATTACTTACAAAGTTCATGTCTCTATAAAGAAATAATCGATTTTGAGATTAAAATACATATGGTCTAGATTGAGTGTTTCACACATGCATGCCCAGTTTCACAATGCCACTGCTTGCTAAGTCATGTTTGGACCATGTGTTATCTGACACCTTCTCCAAGAATCAGATATCTATTGTTTGCAAGTACTTTATGGTCTTATATTTCTTTGACACATGTTTCTGATTTTTTCTTTTTTGTCATTTTTCATTTGTGAAAATATCGTACAGAGGTGTTACAATTATATGGGTAATGTAATGTGTTCTTTTCTTATCAAGCAATGTTGTCTCTTCCTTTGTTTTCCCTTCCCATCCCTTCCCATCTCCCACCCCTTACCCCCACCCCCATTTGTGCAAGATGAATAAAGAACAGGCATGAGATGCTTTTGTGTTGTTCTTGTGTCTTAAAATATCTCTGGCTCATGGAAGATTTCCTTGTTCATAAAATTCAGATTTCGTTTTCTATTTCTGTAAAGGAAGTGATAGGAGTTTTGATGTAGACTGTACTGAAGGTTCTATAGTTAGTTTTTTAGTAGTACAGCTATTTTCACAATACTGCCTCTGGCATACTAAATAATGAGAGGTGTGGTTTCACATGTGTAATTTTGTTGCTTTTCCCTATTATGGTTCATGATTTTATTGCCCTATTATGGTTCATGTTTCTTGAAAATCCTCCTTATCCTTTATTGATTATTGCTAATTTTGGTAGTCTCTAATTCTTTTTCTTTTACTTGATTATTTCATTCTTTCTAGTAATTTTGGGTTTGTTTTTCTAGTTGCTTGAGATGTAGCACAGGTTCTTTAGTACAACATTTGAACTCCAGATTTCAGCAAAGGTTGTGATAGTATCATTTCATTGCTGAATTTCTATATGTACAGATTCTGATATTCTGTTTTCATTTTTATTTGTTCCAAAGATTGTTAAACTTCTTGAAATTTGCCTTGAAAGTCAAGTCATTTAATCCTGTATTAATCATTTAATTCAACTGAATAAGTAAATTAAATTTTAAAAAAATTAATTGCTTTCTTTCTGGTTTAAAAAGAACTCATTTCATTTCAATATAATGGGAATATTTTTGGTGTTTTCCTTGTTAATTTCTAGCCTTACCACAGTGGTGTTTGCACATGTGCTCAATGTATTTTAAATAATATTTTGTGTGGTTTTATTGGAAAAGTGTTGTACAAAGGTGTTACAGTTTGAGCAATGTAATGAGTACATTTCATATTGAGTATTGTTGCTTCCTCCTTTGTTTTCCCACTACCATCCCTTCCTTCCCACTCCACAAGTATGCCCCCCAAAAGTTCGTTTTCAACAGTGTTTTGTACATCTCATTGTTTCAATGGGTCAGCCTGTATACTTATGTAAGCATTTTGTTTTTTCCCTTCCCCTCCCCAAATTAGAGAATTGTATATACAAGATGCAGGGCACCAACATTAAATACAGTGACAATAGTAGTTATAAGAATACGAGTCTCATTTTTGTTATACTTTAGAGAATTATCCCTGTATATGTATTTCAGTTGTGGGAACTTCATGCTAAGACAGCTTGCTGTAGATGTCATGAACAAAATTTAGTAATCATTTCATCTTTAGGAATGTTACTTTGAGAAAATACTCTCATAAACTTTTGACAACTTTTTCCCACATCTTCATTCCTATATTTTATTCTTCCATATGTGTATGTTCAATTAAATTTTCCAAAAGCTTACTATTTTCTTCTGTTTAGAACATTTTGAATATGACAGATTTTGATTCTGATCATTTCACATATACCTATAGTATAGATTGAACAATTGATCCTTTCCCTTAGTATAGTATATCCAATATGCCTTCATTGTTTCCTTTTAAACAACACCAGTTGATTTCATTATATTAGATTCTTTAGAATATGAGAATAAGCCATGCAATCTCAGCTTGCCTGTAAATACACACAAACACAAACACAAACAGATATTCACACAAATCCTTGTTGCACATAGACAAAAAATGAAAGAAGGAAAAGTACTTTGATCCTTTCTATTTTGCTCTATTGCTTCCTTTACAAATATCTCAATCTATATATATATGGAGGAGAGTAGTGATCAACGCATTTTACCATGGATGCTTTGGAACTGGGGTATCTATACAAAGCTTACCTATAATTCTCTTCTCCATCCTCACGTCATGATTTCCAGTCTCCAAAATGAGTTCCTTGAAATTGTATGCATCCTTTTCATTGTGTTAGATAAATAAAAATAAAATCCTTGCCCCCAATAGTTCAGTTCTTTTTCTGGTTGTTATTAGTAAGAGCTATTCAGTATGTTGGTCTGTGAGCAGACCATTCATCATACAATCATTCATAAATAACATTTTGCTTCTGCATATTGCAGTTAAATTAAATATTCCTTAGTTATCCTGACATGCCTCTAAACACATAACAAACTGGGTGACTGAAAATACAAAAATTATTTTCCATACAGGTATGTCCAGTTGCCCTAATGTAAATGCAACACAACAAACATATGCTGTCTGATATAAACCAAATCCAAGACAACAGCCTTTCCTTGTAGTGCATGTCGTAAAGGAGAAAACAAGCTCTTCCTCAATTTAAATAAGTATCTGAATCTCATTCATGAGAAATGCCCTTCATGTCATTATCTAGATCTTTTTTTTTCCGGTCATGGATCTTGAACTCTGGCCATGAGTACTGTCCCTGAGCTCTTCAGCTCAATGCTAGCACTCTACCACTTGAGCCACAGTGTCACATCCAGCTTTTTCTGTTTATGTGGTGGTGAGGAATTGAACCCAAGGCAAGCACTCTAGCACTGGCCAGATTCCTAGCCCACTTTACCTAGATCTTTTTACAAGCATAAGCCACTACATTCACATTCCATTATAATTGAGGTAATATTTTAACATATTCTTTGACAACGAAGCAAGCATTTAATGTATCATAGTTCTTAAGTTTTGGAATATTCGTCCTCAAATTATTTGCTCATTATGCAGGTTTATCTTCAAGAACTATCAGAGTGTTTTGGCCTTGGCTTTTGCTATTGAGGAAATCAACAAAAATCCTGATCTTTTACATAACATGACTTTGGGATTTGATATTTATGATGTTGAATTCAGAACTTGGACAATGTTTAAGAATCCCTTCACTTGTCTCTTTGGGAATTACAAGATTCCAAACTACTCTTGCATGAGAGAAAGCAGGTCTATAGCAGTACTTACAGGACCATCAGGAATAACATCTGACCAGATTGGGACATTATTAGGACTCTACAGATTTCCACAGGTGAGGGTGTAAAGTGTGGAAGGATATAATAATGTCTAATTTTGTGGCATTTCAGATGTTAGAAGAGAATGATAGGAAGATATTCTATTTATGAACCCATCAAGTTTTGTGGTATCAAAGAGTATTTACTCAAAGATATTTGGAAATATATATTTTCACACTTTGGAAAAAGAGAGAAGATTTGAGCTGAGAAATGGATAATTTATTATTTTGAGACTTATCAATAATTTTCTTTAATACATCAGGAAATGGAAAATGGTATAGCAGTGTGAAGATATATTGGGAGGGTACTGATTGCTCACAGCAGTAATCCTAACTAATAAGGAAACATGTATCTCAATTTAAATATCAAAGGGTACATGTGAATGCATGAGTCCATTGGTCAACACAAGTCTTGAGGTAAATTGCCAAGGAAGTGCAAAAAGGCATGAGTTTGTGCCTCTGGCATTCATACACACACACACATACACACATGCATGCAGGCACACAAAACATATTATATTGAGTAAAGTAAATCATGTTCAGAATGAGAAAAGGTACATATATGAAAATTAGGTCTAAAATATGAATATGTAATATGAAATAAGTATGGAACACACATTTAGCCACTTACATATATACATGATTAATCTGACTAAATTAAGATATACACAATGGTGAATTATATGGTGTAACATTTCTGACCTATTGATAATATAAAAATGAACACCAAAAAGGTGAAGCAAATATAAAAATGAACAACAAAAAGGTGAATGGGATAGATGTTAAGGGAAAAATGCAAAGAAATATGGATTGGATGGGTGGTAAAAAGCAATATGATATACAATGGGTATATAAGAAAATGGAATTAAGAATGGGTAAGGTTAATATAGATGGGAAGAGTTGATGGAAATAGTGACAAATATCAAGACAATTACAAGTCAGTTGATATGTTGTGCAACATTTCAAAAACAGTTAAATTATTTTTTCAAAAACTAAAACAAAACCTACCCTCCACCTACTTCAATTGGTTCGTAAAAGAATTCAAGACTGAGATTATAATGCATGGAAATCTTCTCATTCATAGAGTGTCCAATTTTCTTTTACTTTAGCTTACCTTTGGGCCTTTTGATCATGCCCTGAGTGACCATAACAAGTTTCCTGCTCTCTATCAGATGGCACCAAAGGACTCATCAATAGCCACTGCCATGGTCTCCTTACTGCTTCACTTCAGCTGGAACTGGGTGGGAATATTGACTTCACAAGATGAGAATAGTGCCTGGATTCTTGCTGAATTGAAAGAAGAGATGGCCAAAAACAGAATTTGTGTAGCCTATGAGTTAATGCTCTCAACCCAAGACTTGTCATATATATTCAAACTCATGGCAGTTCATAATGAGATAAATCTATCTTCAGCAAGTGTCCTCATCATATATGGTGATAATGATTCACTGATAGCTTTAATGATATTTATCGAGCAAATTTTTATACATGGCAAAGTTTGTATTGTGAACTGTCAGTGGGATTTCACCATGAAAAGGAAATATTTCATGCTAGGCTCATTGCATGTACCTCTTATTTTTACACACCATCATGTCGAAGTTTCTGGATTCACAGATTTTGTCAAGGCAGTTAAACCTTCCAAGTACCCAGAAGACATTTTTCTTGCAAGGCTGTGGTTTCTCTCTTTTAATTGCTCAGATTCTGAGTCTGACTGTATAACATGGGAGAACTGTGTTCATGATGCCTCATTGGATTGGTTGCCTGTGCATATTTTTGAAATGACTATGTCTGGAGACAGTTACAATATATACAATGCTGTGTATGCTGTGGCCCTGGCTCTGCATGAGATGTTTCTTCATCAAAGAGAAGTTCAAACAATGGGAAATAGAAAACAAAGAGTGCCTTCCCCAGAAGAGGTAATTCTTCTATGGAGGAGTATCTATGGAAGAGAATACATTATGAGCAAGGGCACTTTCTAGAAGGGATCCTTACTGTATGAAATTAAATATTTCTGTATGTATGTCTGCTTGTTTCTTTACTTGTATATATATGACTTGTGTTTATATACACAAATATAAATATATGTTGGTATTCATATGTCATACTAATTTGCTTGTTGAAATTAATATTGCTGTATTTAAAGCAATTTTCTCAACAGTTTTGCTTTTCCGTTCTCTTATCAGAAAAATAATAGGAGTACAAATTTGAACAGATATAGACTCACATTTAAAAATTAAACATTTCATTTGCTTATCAAAACCTTATGTGATTCTTCATGTGTCCATGTAATTAAGGTAACATGTGTGGATATGCTGGTAAGAAAACAACAGGCCAATAACAAGATAAATCATATTCCACATTTCTGTAAGTTAATTTTGGCCAGTGCAGGGAGGTGAACACACTATCTGGGCTATGTCCCTGAGTGTCTATGTACTCAAGGCTAGTGCTCACCTACTTGAACACAGCATTTCTTCTTTTTTTCTGAATTGTTATTTGGAGACATGGTTCTCTCTAATTTTTCTACACAGGCTGGCCTCCATGCCTGATCCTCTTATCTGAGCCACCTGCATAGCTCAGTTTACAACCATCAGCCAACTCCTATTGGCTGAGGAATTCCTTTAGTTACTAATAACTCATCATGTTAATACCTAGTATTTTGAAAACTGCAAATTGAGCTTCTCCCTTCAGTCAAAGCAAAGGATGAACAGAATTATCCGTATTTTTCATGAGAGACCAATTTTTCTTCAACTTTTGGAATTAAACATTTAGCAACCTTAAATTATAAACATTCATAAAATAATGGTTAGGGCAAGATGGAGTAAAATGATATCTGTGGAAGAAGTCTTTCTACTCCTATTCTAAGTGACCAGTAAAGATTATTTTTCAGAGTGATTATTTTATTCTTCCCCAGATTTTTCTTCTGAGATAATTCATTGTATATCATTACTCTTTTTGAATTCAGAATCAGAGATTAAAGGCAATCAGGAGTGTTTCTTACTTCAGGTTTTTTGTCTTAACTCTGGGATGTACTTCACTATAAGATAATGTCTCTTTTAGCTGCATACTTTCCTGAGGAGCATCCAGTTTTATAATCGTACTAGAGATCAAGTGATTTGGAATGACAAAAGACAACTGGAGACAGAATATGACATTCTGAACATTTGGAACTTTCCAGAAGGTCTTGCATTTGAGGTGAAAGTAGGAAAGTTTTCTCCATATGCTCCACATGGCAATCAAATGTCTTTATCTGAAGATATGGTAGAGTGGGCCATTGGAACTACAGGGGTGAGTAGGATCTAATTCTAATAATTTTAAGGACACACATCAGTAAGAGTCACCATTAAATTTATACCTGTCTCAGTGACAGCAAATTTTTCTTATAATCCTAGCAGCTAATAGTGCTGAGATTGGAATAGCATAGATTAGAGACAGCTCACACTGGAAACTCTGTGAGACGCTTATCTCCAATTAACTAACCAAAACCTGGAAGTAGAGCTGTGACTCAGGTAGGAGAATGCTATCCTTGAGTGAAAATAGCTGAAGTCCAGTGTCAAGGCCTGAGTTCAAGTCCCAGGATCAGATACAAAAGAGTTAAATGTGTTTCTACATGTTGATTTTGAATATTATCATAGGATGTGAATTTGATTTATGTCAGTAGGTATCTAACACTGTGATAAAGTACCTGAGGATGTAATTCATGTGGTTGAAAGCTTTCTTTTGCTGCTTTCTGCGAAGGTTTATTTAATGGTTAATTGATTTGCTATTTATTCACCTTTGGTTAAGATGAATCATTGAAGGCATCTGTGATGAAAGACCCATGTCATGCCCACTGGGGAAAAAAGAGAAAGATCAGATGAACTTGGGGTTCACATAACCCTATAAAGTGGTTTCCTACTTGCTCTTTCCCATGTCACGCATTAGTAGGTTACAAAATATAATGGCATGAATTCAAGAAAGATCCATAGGTCTGTACACTTAAATTACTTTCTCAGAACAACCTTCAGTCTTTTAAAGATTCCATACCTTTCAGTGATTCAACAGGCTAGATCAAAGTTGTAGCACATAGCCTTTGGAAATCATGGAATATGAAATATAAAACAGAATTCAATTAATTGGCTGCAATTACCTGCCTAAATTATTATCCTCAAAATCACATTCCTTAAAACAATGGATTTTTGCAATGTTCTATATGAATCTGAACAGTCACTGGCACACTCCTGCCTTTCCTCAGACTCCTCAGTCTGTCTGCAGTGAGAGTTGTGGTCCTGGATTCAGAAAATCTCCTCAGGAAGAAAAAGCTGCCTGTTGCTTTGATTGTACACCTTGTTCAGAAAATGAGATTGCTAATGGGACAGGTGAGTCTGTGACTTATGAAGAAATTCTTTACCTCTCCATAGTTTTCCTCAATCCAAACAAGTCAATGCAAAAGTTGTGTATTAGGATTACAGACCTCATGCTCCTCTCCCTGTTAATAACTCAATTCTGATAAGTTGTGGTATTAATATTTGTAATATAAAGATCACAGCTTTGAATTATATATTTAATTATAGTTTCCAGGCTATTGCATGGAAAGTTATCTTCAGGAATCCTTCTTTTTTTAATTTTTTATTGCAAAAATACTGTACAGAGGGGTTACAATTAGATGGATGGGATAATGAGTACATTTCTTATCAAGCATTGTAACCTCCTCCTTTATTTCCCCTTCCCATCCCTTCCCAGGCTCCCCCTGCCCCCCTCACAATCCTTCTCCTCCCAACACCAAAATTGTAAAGTTCTTTTTCAACATGTAAAATTGTACTTCTCATTGTTGCAATGGATCGACCTGTGTTCTTATTTAAACGACTTGTTTATCCCCTCCCCTCCACAAATTATACCAACATCAAATACCGTGAAAGCAGGGGTTATACTGTGATGGAGAGACATACAAAGCAACAAAGAAATAATCTTATAAATACGTTAAAAACAAATACATGAAAGAAAAGCATTTGAATACATATGTTAGGGTTCATTTTCCTAACATCATCTTATGGGACATTTTCTGCTTGACTCAGACATAGACTAGATATTGCAAATAAGGGAAACCATGGGACCTATGTTTCTTTGGGCTTGGCTTGCTTCACTTAATATAATTTTTACCAAGCTTTCCATTTCCTTACAAATGGGACAAGGCATTCTTTCTGATGGAGACATACAATTCCATTGTGTATATATACCACATTTTCTTGATGCATTCATCTACTGAGGGGCATTTGGTTGGTTCCATATCTTAGCTATAATAAATAACGCTGCAATAAACTGGGAACCTTACTGCATTGTTGGTGTGAGTGTAAACTTGTTCAACCACTTTGGAAAGTAGTATGGAGGTTCTTGAAAAGACTCCACATAGAGCTCCCCTATGACCCAGCAATCCCACTTTTGGGCATTTACCCAAATGTTTACAAACAAGACCACACTAAAGCTACCAGGAATCTTTCTTAAAACTAATCATTAGGAAAAGTCTAAACTCTAACAGGAAGTTAAACCTAAGTCTTATTAAGGAGAGTGTTCATCTTAGAAGTAATATTTTATGCACACAGGAATCATGGATCTCACATATGTTTATTTCTCAGTGCCCAGAACTCTTCTTGGCATAGGACAAGGGCCCAGTAAGCTAAATTCAGTGTAAGAAGTGAGGATGACTATACAATATCCAAGAGAAATTAATCTGTGCCCATAGCTTCAAAGGTGAGCAGGCAAATCAAATCTAGTGAGATGAAATGAAGGATAATGTAACATAGGGTAAAATTAATGTTTTCCAGAGACATGTGAGGACACTTAAGCTGTTTAATTACAATGTAAATATGATTGAAGAACTGTTAATGAGAGTGAGCAGTGTAGAAAAATTTAATAACATGTTATAGTAGCCCAACTGTTACATTATCAATACATGTGATAGTCATTGAGTGAAAACACACTTAAGTAAAAAAGACCGATGGAAGCATAAACATCAGCCCATTTGTAAGGAAATGGAAAAACTTGGAAAAAGTATTAAGTGAAGGAAGCCAGACTCAAAGAAACATAGGCTCCATAGTATCCCTTATTTGCAATAATTAGTATATGTCTAGGATAATCATAGCAGATAAACAGAATAGCTCAATCGCTTTGATCATATGACCATATAAGGTGATGCTAAGTAAAAGGTACTTCAAGAAACAGGTAGAAGAGGTCTTTCTTTATTGTGGTCTTTTAATGTACTATGTGATTTCATGCATCTTTTGTATATTTCCCCCCTTTTAGTATACTCCTGTTGTCACTGTATTTGATTTTTGTAACCTAGAAATGTTTATCTGAATTAGGGAAGAGAAGAGAAAAACAGAATGGTGAGACAAAGGACAAAGTCGGAGCCAATACAACAGTGACATGCATGAGACAGTATGTTGGAAATGATCTGGACAAGTTGTGGGGGAAATTTTCTGGGGAAGGGAAGTAGGAGAAAAATGAGGGAAGGGGTAACATGTTTGACAAGAAAAGTACTTATTACCTTATTTATGTAACTGTAACCCCTCTGTACATTACCTTGCAATGACAAAAGTCTGAATAAAGAAGATAAAAACAGGAGGTGGTTATGGCCTGGGAAAAATACTAAAAAAGCTTTTATGATACTAATGCTGACATCTCAGTATTTCACTTAAATGAAAAATTTCCTAAAATCCTTGAAGAAAATTAGGTTCATAAAAAGAAGTAATGGTAATGTACATGTCTCAGCAGATATGGAGCAATGTGTGAAGTGTCCAGATCATCAGTATGCCAACACACAGAAGAACCAGTGCTTCTTGAGAGCTGCAAGTTTCCTGGCATTTGAAGATCCCTTGGGCATAGCTCTGGCTTGTATGGCTCTTTGCTTCTCCATGCTAACTGCTGCTGTTCTTGGGGTGTTTGTGAAATACCAAGACACTGCCATTGTCAAGGCCAATAACAGGGCTCTCAGCTACATCTTGCTCATCTCCCTCATCTTCTGTTTCCTCTGTTCCTTGCTGTTTCTTGGTCGTCCCAATGCAGTCACATGCATCCTGCAGCAGGTTACATTTGGGGTTGTGTTCACTGTGGCTGTTTCCACAGTGTTGGCCAAAACAGTGACTGTGGTTCTGGCCTTCAAGGCCACTTCCCCAGGAAGAAGGATGAGGTGGCTGCTGGTGTCAGGGGTTCCTAACTTCATCATCCCCATCTGCACCCTCATCCAGGTGACTCTCTTTGGAATCTGGTTGGGAACCTCTCCTCCCTTTGTGGACACTGATTCACACTCTGAACATGGCCATATCATCATCCTGTGCAACAAGGGCTCTCTCACTGCTTTCTACTGTGTCCTGGGATACTTGGGCTCCCTGGCCCTGGCCAGCTTCACTGTGGCTTTTCTGGCCAGGAACCTGCCTGACACCTTCAATGAGGCCAAGTTCCTGACCTTCAGCATGCTGGTTTTCTGCAGTGTGTGGCTCACCTTCCTGCCTGTCTATCACAGTGCCAAGGGGAAGGTCATGGTGGCTGTGGAGGTCTTCTCCATCTTGGCCTCCAGTGCTGGCCTACTGGGATGCATTTTTGCTCCAAAGTGTTACACCATCTTGTTAGTGCCAAATAGAAATCCTTTATATGGCTTCAGGGTGAAAGACAGTAGGAGAACCAAACATTCTTAACATTAAGCACATAGGTTTGATTCATATAGACAAGGTCTGATGTAAGTCTACAGAAATTATGCCTTTTGTTTTAGTTTATATCATGGAATTTATATTTCAAAGACTAAGGATCTAGTGTTTATTTTCCTAGCAGTGGTAGTCAACAAGTGATGGTGATCACAATTTAAACTGAAGTTTTTCTTCCGTATTTTTGGTTCCTCCTTTTTAATGTGCACTTAATTCTATTATCTCCTCTTTATAATGTCTTTTCACTCTTGTTTTTCTCAATAACTCTTCTAAATTTTTCAGCTTATTAACTTTCTGTCTGCACACCACCATGTTGCAGAGCCCTCCAAACTATTTCATTAATATTTTCTTCTTCACAAATTTACATCCTTTAATGTTGTACTTAGAGTTTGTTTTATTCAATACTTGTATATTTCCATTCACACATTCACCTTTTGAAATTATCCTGAGTCTCAATTATGGGACCTTTCTCTCTGTCCCAGCCTTTCTTTTTGATTCACTCCATCTCCTTCTTCGTCTTCCTCTTCCTTTGTACACTATTTTCGTTATATAACTTAGGAATGAAATGTATATATTGCAAAACTTAAGCCTCTTTTGAAGATTAAAATGTGTAAGATGTTTTGCATTTTCTCCTAATATTAAAGTCCATTATTCCTAATAGTAATGCCCTTCTTGCCTGGAATATCATTTATATTTTATGGTTGATCCATCACTATGCATTAGTTTGATACAAAGAATTTTGAATATTAATTATATAAGATTATCTCTTAACATCTTTCTTACAATCTCTTCAACATGAAAAATTTTATTTGTCATATTTCAAAACTCCTAATTCGATAAGAAAAGCATCACTTATTGGTTCAAATGGGTTGACCTAGTCCATTCCATATAATTTTTACAAAATCACATGTTTAAGTGAAATAGACACAATTGCACTCATTTCTTGTCTCTCCTAGTGTTAGTTACATGTTTCTTTTCATATTAATTCAATTCATTTATGCATATGTGTAGTCAGGGCCTATATTGTCCTTTAACTCTTTCATTCAATCCTTCTTTACCATTTGACTCACAACTCCACTTTTAGCTGTTTGTCTCTTATTGGAAATCAGAGTCTGAAACATATTCTTCCCCAGTTTGACTTCAAACGAATTTTTATTTTTACATTTCTAATACGTAAATGTATATGTAGTGTACTATAACTTTGTATAATTTAAAATTTTAGTTTACAATATAACAATATTTGACAAAATATTGTGTGTATTTTTTTGTTCAGGGCATAATGTTTAACAAATGAAAATGTAATTAATTTTCAAGTTCCTCAGTATGGTAATCAAGATATCAAAATATTCAAGTTTTCACTGATACATTTTTTACTATATCACTTGTTAATTTAAGGCATTTCATTAATAGAATTGAGTTTATATTATTGAGTAAAATACTGAATACTCATTGTATGATGTGCAATTATTGCGAGAATATGTGGTTTCATTGAATTTGCATAACATTTTGTAGCCTTTGCTAATTTTTTCATAGGATTTCTGTAATCTTACACAACATTTTTCTATTAAATGGAGAAATGAAAGAATATACACATGGATGGGTTGATGTGTTGAAGTAAGATTGGATGACTGGGAGATAAGGAGAAAGTAAATGCATGTAAAGGAAAAATTCATAGATAAATAGGTAGAAGAACATAGGTAAAAAGGGAACAAGGAAAATGTAGCCATATGTGCTATGTTTATTTGTGTTACAATAAAACTTTATTCATAAGAAACGGGCTGGATTTGGTCCTTGAGTCATGGTTTACCTATCTTCAGTGTTGTGTGTGTTTGTGTCTGTGTCTCTGTCTGTGTGTGTGGTATTGAGAAACAAATTTCATATCTTTTTATCTGATTTTTGTTGCTTTAAAACAGGTTACATATATTATATCACACATTGGAAATTTCATATGAATGGAGCAGAATATAACAATGAAGGCCATTAGGATGATTTAAAATTTTTAGAGGAAATAAAATGTAATACATATAGGACATTTAGAAGAAAAGACTTTATATGCTCACATAAAACTAACATAATGAAATTAATTTTATCTATACACCCTAGTAAAACCTCAAAGTAATACAAAAAATAATACTTAAAGACAATCTACTTAGAGTTGGAAAAATAACATCTCCTTTTGTCAATTAGGACTAAACTTCATGTATACCCTTAAATGGTGACTTCCCAAAACAATTTCCAAGGACTCTCCAACTAAGAAAAGATCTGTAATGACTCCTACAATGTAAAGGAAAGCTATGATATAAGAATGAATAAGAAAATGAAAAGACGATCTTAATCCTTCCAATCCAGGAGCACGGGAGGTTTTGCCACTTTCTAAGTTCTATTTGATTACCTTATTCAGGTTTTTAAAGTTTTCATCACAAACGACCTTCACTTCTTTGGTTAAGTTAATGCTTAGGTATTTTATTTTTTGTGAGGCTATTATGAATGGAGTTGCTCTCCTGATGACAGCCATGCTATTCTCATTGTTGGCATACAGAAAAGCCATTTATTTTTTTATTGTGAAAATACTGTACAGAGGAGTTGCAATTACATGCGCAAGATAATGAGTACATTTCTTATCAAGTATTGTACCCTCTTCCTTTGTTTCCCCTTCCCATGCCTTCCCATCCACCCCTGTCCTGCACCCAATCTGCCACATCCTTCCAACCCCCCGCACGAAAGTTATAAAGTTAATTTTTTACTTAATGACTTGTACATCTCATCGTTGCAATGGGTCCACCTGTATCCCTATTTAAAAGATTTGTTCTTCTCTTTCCCTTCTACAAATTATAACCAAATCAAATACAGTGAAAGCAGGAGTTATACTGTGGGGGAGGGACATACAAAGTAACAAAGAAAAAATCTTATAAATGCATTACAAACAATCTCATGACAGAAAAAAAGAACATTTGAATACATATCTTAGGGTTCATTTCCCTAACATCACCTTATGTGACATTTTCTGCTTGACTCAGACATGTACTAGATATTGCAAATAAGGGAAACCATGGGACCTATGTTCCTTTGGGCCTAGCTTACTTCACTTAATATAATTTTTTCTAAGTCTTTCCAATTCCTAACAAATGGGGCAATGCCATTCTTTCTGATGGAGGCATAGAATTCCATTGTGTATAAATACAACATTTTCTTGATCCATTCATCTACTGAGGGGCATCTGGGTTGGTTCCATACCTAACCTATAGTAAATAATGCTGCAATAAATGAAGTGGTACTGGTAGCTTTAGTGTGGTCTTGTTTGTAAATGTTTGGATAAAGGCCCAAAAGTGGGATTGCTGGGTCATAGGGGAGCTCTATGTGGATTCTTTTGAGGAACCTCCATACTGCTTTCCAAAGTGCTTGAACAAGTTTACACTTCCACCAACAATGCAGTGAGGTTCCCTCTGTCCACATCCTCTCCAGCATCTGTTGTTAATAGAGTTCTAGCCAGTCTAACTGGAGTGAGGTGGTTATCTCAATGTTGGTTTCATGGCTAGGGAGGTTGAGCATTTCTTCATGTGTCTATTAGCCATCCTTCTTTCCTCTTCAGAGAAGTTTCTCTTTAAGTCTTTAGACCACTTATTTATTGGGCAGTTGTTTCTAAGTAGGAGGGTATAAAATTAACCCTCAAAAATCAATGGCTTTTCTGTATACCAACAATGAGAAAAGTGTGGCTGAAATTAAGAAAGCAACTCCATTTGAAATAGTCCACGAAAAATAAAATACATAGGAATTAACATAAACAAATAAGTGAAGGTCCTCTATGATGAAAACTTTAAAAACTTGAGAAAGGAAATCAAAAGAGAACTTAGAAAGTGGCAAAACCTCCCATGCTCCTGGATTGGAAAGATCAACATCCTGAAAATGGCAATACTTCCCAAGGCTATCTACAAATTCAATGTGATACCTACCAAAATTTCAACCTTATTCTTCAAGGAAATAGAAGAGGCAATCCAAAAATTCATATGGAACAATAAAAGACCCCGAATAGTAAAAACGATCCTCAATAGAAAGAACACTGCTAGAGGAATATCAATACCATATTTCAAACTGTATTATAAAGCCATACTAATCAAAACAGCTTGGTAGTGACACTAGAACAGACCTCAGGACCGATGGAATAGGAATGAAAACCCAGAAATGAACCTACCGACCTAATCTTCGATAAGGGAACTAAAAAAATAGAATGGAATAAAGACAGCCTCTTCAGTAAATGGTGCTGGCAAAATTGGTTAACTACTTGTAGAAAACTAAAGCTAGATCCTTATATATTACCCTGCACCAGAATTAACTCCAAATGGATCAAAGACCTTGGAGTCAAAGCAGACACTCTGAAAACATTACAGGATCAAATAGGAGAAAACCCTAGGTCTCCTTGGCGCAGGCCGAAATTTCCTTAATAGAGACCCAGAAACACAACCAATGAAAGAAATGTTGCACAAACGGGATTGCATGAAATTGCAGAGCTTCTGCATGGCAAAGGACATAGCTAGCAAGATCAATAGAAAGCCCAAGGACTGTTAGAAGATCTTCACTAGCCATACGATGGACAAGGGTCTCATATCTAAAATATACTTGGAACTCAAAAAATTAAATCCCCCAACAACAAAAACCACTGATTTTTGAGGGTTAATCTTATACCCTGCTACTTTGCAAAAGTTTTGAATCAGCTTGAGTAATTTGGGAGTGGAGTCTGTGGGATTCCTTAAATACAAGATCATGTCATCTGCAAAGAGGGAGAGTTTTACTTCATCTTTCCCTATTTGGATCCCTTTTATGTTTGCATCTTGTCTTATTGCTGTAGCTAGGCATTCTAATCCTAGATTGATGTGAAGTGGAGAGAATGAGCATCCTTTTCTCCTTCCTGAGTTAAAAGGAAAAGGCTTTAGTTTTTCACCATTAAGTATAATGCTGACTTTAGGTTTGTCATATACAGCCTTTATTGTATTGAGGAATGTTCCATGGATTCCTAATTTTTCCAGAACCTTCATCATAAAGGTGTGTTGGATCTTGTCAAATGCCTTTTCTGCATCTATTCAGATAACCATGTGGTTCTTATCCTTGCTCTTGTTGATGTGATGGATTATATTGATTTGTGTATATTGAACCAGCTTTGCATCTCTGAAGTGAATCCTGTTTGATCTTGGTGTATGATTGTTTGGAGGAATTATTGAAGTCAATTGGCCAAAATTTTGTTGATAAGTTTTGCAACAACAGATACTGCAGGGGTATGGGCAGAAGGGAACTTTACTGCATTGTTGGTGGGAGTGTCAACTTGTTCAAACACTTTGGAAAGTACTATGCAGGTTCCTCAAAAGACTCCACATAGAGCTCCTCTGTACCCCAGAAATCCCGCTTTTGAGGTATTTATCCAAATGATCACATACAAGACCATAGTAAAGCTACCAGCACAACTATGTTTATTGCAGCATTATTTACCATAGCTAAGATATGGAACCAACCCAGATGCCCCTCAGTAGATGAATGGATCAAGAAAATGTGCTATATATAATCAATGGAATTCTATGCCTCCATCAGAAAGAATATCATTGCCCTATTTGTTAGGAAACGGAAAAACTTGTCAAAAATTATATTAAGTGAAAAAAGCCAGGGCCAAAAAACGTAAGTCCCATGGTTTCCCTTATTTTAAATCACTAGTATATGTCTGAGACAAGCAGAAACTGTCAGAAAAGTTGATGTTAGGCGACATGAACCCCAAGATAAGGACTCAAATATTTTTTCTTTCTTGCGATTGTTTCTAACACATGTATAAGATGATTTCTTTGTTGCCTTGTATGTCCCTCTCCCATGATATATTCCCTGTTTTCACTGTATTTAATGTTGGTGTACTTTGTAGAGGTGAAGAAATTGTTTAAATAGGGATACAGGTGGACCCATTACAACAATGAGATGTACAAGTCGTTATGTTGAAAAACGACTTTTCAACTTTGGCCGGGGCAAAGATGGAAAGAGATGGGAAGGGTAAACAAAGGAGGAGGCAACAATCCTTGATACATACTTATTATCTTGCCCATGTAATTGTAATTCCTTTATACTGCATTTTCACAATAAAAAAAGAAAATGAAAAGACATCCTGCATTCAGAGTTTGGCTGAATTAAAATTGTGAAAGTGACTATATTCCCCAAAGCTACCATTCTTTTATTGATCCACTGAAAATTCCCGTGCATTTTGCAGGGATATAAAAATCAATACTAAGCAAAAACAACCAGTCGGAAAATCTGATAACCCTAGTTGAGAGTAAGAAGATTCTTCTCTGAATCCGGGCTGGGAAAAAAGGTTGTGGGCTGTCTTACCTGGGTGGTGAGGGAGATATCTGTGATCCCAACTCTGTCAGAGGTGAAGATTGAGGAAATGAGAGTTCCAGGGCAGTCCTATGTTGATGTTAGTCACAACAGCGGTGCATGCCTATAATCACAGCTGTGATGGAAGTGTTAAAATTATTGAAGATAATTTGTGTGTACAACTATGAAGAGAAAACATCACAAAAATACACAGAGTGAACTGGGTATTGGTGACTCATGTCTGTAATACTTGGTATTCACCAAGATGAGATCTGAGCAATGCAGTTCAATGCAGAAAAGACATTGAGCAGCTTATCTATAATTAAAAACCAAAAAAGCTGGAAATTGTGGGAATCCTGTAGTAAAATACCCGGTCTCACACATGACTTAAAGCAGAAGGGCTACAAAAAGGGGGGCTAGAATCAAAGTATCTTGTATTTAATCAGTATTCCCGGAATGGATTTCACCAACCATTACAGTTGTTGCATCCTCTGAAATCCCAGATATGAACAAGCATCAGCACAAATCCTTAGCAGAAAAACAATGAACACATCTACAAAAAATGTTAATCAAATGGGAGTGAGAGGCCTCAGGAGGGCATGACATTGGGGCCAGCTACAATTCTAAGCTTTCCTTTTAGCTGTGGGTGGAACCACAGTTCAGCAGCTTCCAATGGACAAGAGCAGAATAACAGTTAATTGATGGTTGATTTGGGCAAAGGAAAAGACACAGGCTTGGTAAGAACTATGTGAGACTGGAGGTCCTAGGGCTCAGACCCATAATGCTTTAATTGAATATTATATTGAGCTCCCATGCTGGAAAAGAGGGGTTTAATAGACTCAATTCTAGACTGACACTCTCAAGTAATGGACTGAGAACAGTGACAAAGAATCACAAATATACATTGACCCCTTTCAGCAAAGTAGTCAATAGTCAATACACCAGCCATCACCAGACTGAGAAGTGAAGGAACCCATCAAATTCCAAATAGTACCTAATACAACTAATACAATGTATCTTAAATATCAAGGAATAAGGGGCTGGGGGTTTAGCCCAGCGGAAGGGTGCCCGCCTGGAGCGCACAAGGCCCTGGGTTCGATTCTCAGCCCTGGTAAAAAAAAAATATCAAGGAATAAATATAACCAAGAAAGTGAAAGAGATCTACAAAGAAAAACACTGGTTTTTCAAAAAAGTAGAAGACATAAGAAGAAAAATTATTTATTGTGTATAGTTTGGGGAAATGACTATTGTGATAATATCTGCATCACTCAAAATTATATATATATATATATATATATATTCATCTACATCTGTATCTATCAATCAATCAATCTATCTGTCTATATATATTTGAATTCCAGAATCTTTCCAAGTGCACTTCAATGGATAAAGGGACCAAGAATGTGTTCTACACACACAATAGGTTTTTGTCATTCATAAGAATATATGTTGTACCATTTGTAATGGGATGAAATAACTGGAAATATGTATACTAGGTGACATAACTCAAGCCTAGAGAAACAAAAGATGAATGTTTTCTTTATGTGTGGAAGCTAGAATTAGTTTATAAAGCAAAAGCTTAGGTGATATGTAAGTGTATTCATATGTGTTAACTGAAATACATTAGATTCATGGGAGAATTCAAACAATGCAATTCCCTACAAAGTCAAAGTCAACTTTCTGCAAAATAAAACATCAGGAAACAGGTACTCCAAAGGTGTGGGATCAAATCACGGTAAAGTGGTGGAAAAATGAAGACTAGAAGAGGAGAATACTGTCATATTTCCAATATACATCCTACAAAATGAAAAGATGGAAGAGGTGGATAGGGAGGGATGAGTGAAATGTTGAAAGGGTGACATTGATCAAGTTATGTACAGTATTCGTAAACTGCTTTATTAAAAGGCAACTCTATTATACAATGACTTTAAGATAATTTAAATTTCAAAACTAAAACTAAAAAGTAAAGATTTTTAAAAATTATTTTGATATTCCCATGTGTTTATATAATGTACTCTTTTTGGAAACATAACAAATAGTATCTATCAGTACCATCCCTTTAAAAAGATTTCTACAGAGCTCATTATCCCATATTCATAAATGTATATAAAGTACGTTGATCATGTGAAAGCTATTACAACTCCATTGACCTTCTGCCTCCACCACAAGCCATGACCTTTATTTCATTCCCAACATTCATTTTTGTTGATCATATTTGGCCAGTATTATGGCTTAAACTCAGAGCCTGAGTAATTTCCCTTAGCTTTTTTGTGGACTGTACAGATACTTTCATTCTGACACACACCCACTTGTTAATGCTTTCTTAAGGACCATGATAGGCAAGTATTGTAGAATGAGCCATATTTCCAGCCCTTCGTTGCACTGAGTATTTTTTGATAGCATCTTGCTTTTGGTATATGCCCATGCCTGGTCTCTAGTCTTTCTAGTGATAGGTGCTGCCACAGCTGCAATGACAGGCATATGCCTCAATATCTAGCTTCTTCTATTTACGCAGAATCTCAGTGCAATTTTTTAGCCTGGGCTGGCTTGGAATCAATCCTCCTGATTTCAGCCCTCCTTTTCAGCATACACACAAAAATAGCTTGAATACCAAGCATGTAGCATCACACCCAGCTCTTCATTCAGAGGGTCTAATGAAAGTTGTGCCTAGGCTGTCTGAGAACTGTGATACCATTCTCAGCCATGTGAGCATGTTGCACTACAGTCAGGAGCTCATTTCTTTAATATGCTGGATATGAACCCCGGATCTAAAATTGAGCCACAGACCAGGCAGTATTCATTGTTTTCCTCTCCTTTCTTAAGCTATTGCAGTACTACTTAGAAAATCATTACCTCTGTCTGTTGCTTCAAGTGTTTCCCTTATATATCTGGTAGTTTCATATTTCAAGCTCTTAAGTTGAAGATTGTAATGAAATGCCACGGAACTATTTCCAGTCTTCTACAAGTAGAAATGCAGTTTTACAAACAAAATTTGTTACAGAAGCAATCTTGTATCCACTATATATAACTCACAATGTGGTAACAATCAGTTGACTAGCTCTATTTGATTGTTCTGGATCATCTATTGTGTTAACTAGTTTCCATATGTTTTTGCACCAGTGTCAATGGGACTTTGTTTCAGTGGTTTTGGAGTATAGTTTGAAATCATTGCCATGTTTCCAGCAGTGTGCATTTTCCTTGTGGTTTTAGTCTTTCATGGTGTGAATCCAAACAAATTTGAAGAGATTTTTTTTGTCAAGGACGACATTGGAATTTTTAAAATTTTTATTATGAAAATACCGTGCAGAGAGGTTACAATTACATGGGCAAGGTAATGAGTACATTTCTTATCAAGCATTGTTTCCTCCTCCTTTGTTTCCCCTTCCCATCCCTTCCCGTTCCCCCTCTTTCCCCTGCCAAAGTTGTAAAGTTTGTTTTTCAACATATCGACTTACTACTTGTACATCTCATTGTTGCAATGGATCCACTTGTATCCATATTTATATGGTTTGTTTTTGCCCTTCCCCTCCACAAATTATACTAACATCAAATACAATGATGTCCCTCCCCAACATTGGAATTTTGAAGGAAAATTAATCCTAGAGTTTTTTTTGTAAATTGGACATTTCAACAATATCCATGTTCATTCATAGAAATGGGAGGTGCTTCCTGTTCTATTCTCTTCTCTGATTCTTTCTTTGTGCTTCTCTGGTATTCAAGATTGCTAGAGGACTTTGATGCCTTAGGATGAATTTCCCTATGGCATCTTTAGGGGCTGTGGCAGACAGGTGGGTACAGAGGTGTATATTTTTATCAGTGAGTTTGGTTTGTTTTAAAGCCTTCTGCTGGCAGCTTTATGTCCTTGAAACTATGAGATATGATTTGAAAAGAGAGGATGTTTGCCTGGATATAGTGTATGTGAATTGATCCTCTAAGTACAATGCCCTCATAACTTCAGTTGACCACTCAGAAGCATAAACATTTTCTAGCCATTTCACCATTCACATGACCTGCCATAGTCTTATGCAATCCAGTTGCATCATTTCAAATGACTTTCATGCACATAGTTTCTAGACACAGAGTTTGGAAAAACTTTAACCAAGATAACTCCACCTCTAGGAACTCACTATCTGTGGTCTTGGAGGAAACAGTAGCACCTGTGGTGAAGAAGGCAAATCTGCAAACATGTTTTCTAACTCATGTTTTTCTCCTTGATGCAAGGCTACAAATGTAGATCCCTTGGAAATAATCTTACACATTACTTCTGAGGTCTCACAAGGGACTTTGACTAAAAGGGAGCTATAGTGTAGATCTGCCAATAAAAAGACACATATGAATATGTACATAGGTATAAGAATATACATAGCTGAAACTGTGAGCCTCACTTGCATCCATTGCTAAGCATTCTGCTTAGCAGATGCTTCAGGCATGTGCCCTTTCATTTTAATACTCCTCCTTCTCTACCTCCCCCTCCCTGTCAGGTCCTTGGCTGGTACTAGTTGCTTTTCTACAATGAAGCATCGAGCACACATGGATGGAGATGTGATGATCACTGGGTTTTTCCCTCTCTACACTTTGGGAATAGATCACAGTAACAGTCATGCTTCCAGACAAGAAGAGAACAAGATGTAAGTAATTTGATATTTTATTTCAGTTACAGTTTTATTCTGAGAATGTTCTATGTGTGACGGAACTCTCGGTGTACACATCAATGTTCTCTGTCTCCTCTACACTGATCTCCATCCCTATTGCACCAGGCACAGCTCAGTTTCATTATTGTCTTACATTTTCTGTTGATTGATTTTCTGCCTGCTAACAGGAGAGGGCTCCATTTCCTTCCATGGATCTTCTCCTTTCAGATCTGTAAGTTCTTTACTTTTTTCCAGCTTGCCTGTATCTCCTCCATTTCATGTGTCACTGTAGAAAATGCAGTGAGGTTATTTTAATCAACCTGAGTCACTGGCATGAGTTGTGTATTAAAAGGCTGCCCCTACATTTCCTTACCAAGAGGCAAATAGAAACACCTATATTTTGAGAATGTTGATAAAATTGCTTATAATGGCTCATGCCTGTAATCCTAACTACACATGGGGCTATAATATCTGAGAAAGGAGGTTTGAAGCCAGACCAGGAAGGAAAACTTGTGATAATTTTATCGCTAACTGGCCAGAAGCTAGAAATGAAGTAACCAGGTACTACCTCGGCCAAAAAGCACAATAACAGTGCCCAGACACTGATTTCATGCCTTAGAACTGGCGCGCACACACACACACACACACACACACACACACACAAGTTCATGTGCACTCACACACTCACATATTCTTAGTGTACACAAGCAGTTGCTATTCCAAACTATGCTTTGTGGTATTGTTACATGTCTGATATGCTCCATGACCCAGGTGTTACCAGGCAGCTCAGCATTATGAAATATTCCTTGTGGGAGAATTTTATGTTCCCAAGATGAATTCTTTATTTGTGCATATGCATATTTTTAAAGATTTTTGTCTGTAACTCAGAGTCTCACTAATAAGTGGTATACTAAAAGAAAAAGAGAAGAATAGAAAAAAGACTGCACAGACCTTCAAGAAATTCTAGAAACCTATCTGATTCTTTTTTATATTTTTTTATTGTAAAAATAGTTTATAGAGGGTTTAGAGTTACATGATTAAGGTAATGAGTACATATCTTATGGAGCAGTATTACCTCCTCCCTTGTTTTTCCCATACCATCCCTTCCTTCCATACCTCCCCAAATCCTCCCCAGCCCCCCTGCCCAAGTTGTAAATTTTGTTTTCTACATAGTTTCTTGTACATCTCATTATTACAATGGGTCAACCTGTATCCTTGTTTCAGCATTTTGTTATTTCCCATCCCCTCCCCAAATTAGAAAAATGTATATATTGCAAAAAATATCATTATCTTTATCATCTGCACTGCTTTTTAAGTGCTGGCATGACAACTATAGCCAGAGGCAGCTGCCCACAATTGAGAGTGGAGATGCCAGGATAGGAATTACTCTCTTCTGTGCTATAAAGGATACGTGGTTTCGTTTTATATGTCACTGATATGTTTATAATTCTTACTTTCATGTTGGTCCTGGGATATTAGGTCCTGGGTGCTCTCCTTGAACATTTAAAAAAAATTGTATGGGCAGTTATATGGGCAAGGTAATGTGTACATTTCCTACTGAGCATTGTTGCCTCCACACTTTTTGCTGAAGGATAGTGTTCTAGGATTTGAGCCACAGCTCTACTTCTGGCAATTTTTGGTAGCTAAATGGAGATACGAGACTCACAGACATCCCTGCCCAGGCTGCCTTGAAAACATGATACTCAGGTCTCAGCCTTATGAATAGTGAAGAATAAAGGCATGAAGCATTAATATCTGGCTTAGCTTATTCTTTATATCCAACACTATTTACCCATGTTCTGCTGAGTTTCATTGTTTTAATTTTCCAAAATACATGTAAGTACTTTTGTTAATGTACTCTCATAGACACATTGAGTAGTATGGTTTCAAGCCAATGGAGTTTCTTGACTAACCCCAGATACAAAGTAAAGTCTGGTTTGGGGTAGTAAAAGTTTATATATCCTGTTGACTACAGGTAGAGATATTTATTGACTAAGGTTTTCCTGTAGACAAATAGAGCACTGCAGTTAGACATCAGTAGATGAGAGATTTGATTCATGTCTACGCTCACTGAGGTTCGCTGATGTTTCCCAATTTTGATGCAATATGGTGTTTGTGCCAAGTATCTGGTCCAGGTTGTAGTTCCACACTGCACCCCACACACTTTGATTATATTCACTCACTTATGTGTAAGTATTTTCATATCGTGTCACACATCATTTTTTCCTCCCATATCCCTAATTTCTTCTACTCATTTTCACTTAACTGAGGTAGCTAAGAATAAGCCATTAGTTATTGGCTCACTTTGGACTGTTGCATGCATTTTTATCTCAAAGGTGATACTCTACCACTTGAGCTATACCTCCATTTCAAGCTTTCTGTTGGTTGGATGGAGATAAAATATGCCATGGACTTTTCTGTGATAGCTTGCTTTGATTCAGGATCCTTAGCTGTCAGCTTCTTTCTTAGCTAGGATTGCAGCTATAAGCTACCAGTAGAGGTAGTTTTAACCTTGAAGAATCTCCAAACATTAATTTTTATATGCCATTATCAAAACTTCAATTTTTTCTGGGTTAATGAATAGTTAATGGGTGTCCTGATTGGTCAAATGATTGAATACTCTTCCTCTGTTGTTATTTTCTATTCTAAATTTTAAGTGTCTGTTCCATGAGTGGATTTTTTTCTGTTCTAATACATACTTTTTAGAATTGTTTTCCACTATGCTATTCTTCCTCTGTGAGATGTATAGCTAGCAAGACGTTTAACTATTCATTTGCCTATCCCACCATTTCTTTCATTGTACTGAAGCTTTTCAATTGGATACAAGCACAGTTACTTTACATTTCCAGTGTTTGGGGTGGAAGTTATGGCCTTGTAAGTAAAACAAAGGATTCTGCCATTTAATCAAACCCAGAGAAGAATTATTCATAATCTTTTATGATCTAATGACTTTTGTTATGTTACCTCAGTGTTTATATTTTTCCTCATTTTCACTATCATTTGCAAAGTTCAATTCTCTATTATGAACTAATCAATTTTTTGTCAGTCCTATGGCCTGAACTCTGGGCGTGGGTTCTGTCCCTCAGCTCTTCAGCTCAAGGCTAGTGCCCCTACCACTAGAGCCACAGCACCACTTCTGGCTTTATCTGCTTATGTTGTGGTGAGGAATCAAACCCAGGGCTTCATGCATACTAGGCAAGGACTCTAACCACTGAGCAACCTTCCCAGTCCTGAACTAATCAATTTTGGGATTAAAAAATATATGGTCTACATTAAGTGTTTCACACATGAATTCTCAATTTCACAATGCCACCTCTTGTTACGTGTGTCATGTTCAGGCATGTATTATTTGACACTTTCTCCAAGAATCAGATATCTATTGATTACATTTACTTTTTGGTCATCTATTTCTTTGATCCATGTGTCTGTTTTTATCAGGATGTTTTTTTTCTCTAATGGCTTTTTAGTATAAGTAAAAACCGGTGTAGGGATGTTTTTGAGTTGTTTTTATGTCTTAAGATAGCCCTGGCTAATGGAGAGTTTCCTTTTCATAAAATTCAGTTTTGCCTTTTTTTATTTCTGTGAAGGAAGTAATAGGAATTTTCATTAATTTTTACTAGTCCTAGAATATATATATATATATATATATATATTATTGTCAAGGTGATGGGCATAGCAGTTTTAGTTACATAAATAAGGGAATGCACACATTTCTTGTCAACCTCGTTGTCCCTTCCCTCAATTTTCTCCCATTTTTCCCTTTCCCCAGTGTACCAATCATTTCCAACATTGTCTCATGAACACTGCTGTTACATTTGTTCTCTCCCAGCAATTATTATATAGACTGTGCTGCATCTTCTGTACATGGCTTTGCACTAGTACAGGTATTTTCACCATACTGACTTTGGAATCCAGAATAATGGGAGGTGTGCATTGATACGTGGAATTTTGTTGCTTTACTTCAGTTTTATCACCCTGTTGTTCTTGTAGAACCTCCTTTTGGCTTTATTGTTTCTATTGTGTTTTTATCTCTAATTCTTTTTCTTCTACTTGATTATTTGATTCCTTCTACTCATTTTGGGTTTATTTTTTTAGTTCCTTGAGATGCAGCATATGTTCTTTAGTATAGCATCTCTACTCCTGATTTCAGCAAAGGTTGTTACAATTTCATTTCACTGCTCTTTTTCCATATGTATAGATTCTGGTATTGCTTTCATTTCTGTTTGTTCCAAAGATTGGTAAACTTCTGGAAATTTGCCTTGAAAAACAAGTTATTTAATCATGTATTAATCACTTAATTAAATTTAATGCTGTCAGTTAAATGCTTTATTTTTGATTGAGAGATAATTCATTTCATTTTGATATTATAGGCATATTTTCAGTGTTTTCCATGTTAATTTCTAGCCTTACCACAGTGTAGTTTGCAGGTGTGTTCATTGTACTTTCCATACTTTTAAAATCTGGTTGTTTTTTGTCCTATCCCACAATTTCTCTTGGAGAACACTCAATATGTTGATGAGAGATCGATTATTCAGACATTGGGTGAAATGTTCTATAGGTGTATGTGAGGCTCATCTCATCAAGGGTGAAATTTAATTCTGATACATCCTTGTTGACTTGGTCTCGAGGGTCTCTCCAGGAAATCTAGAGGAATTATTGTATTGAGCAGTATTTCAAAAGTCTCCCTACATAGAGTTAAGGGTTTTGATCTTGTGTTAATATACATTTACAATTGTTATGCCATCTTGTTGATCTGATTGCTTCATCACTGCATTACAAACACTGCACTTTTAATTGCTTTGATTAAGCTTTATATGATGTGATAGATTATGGATACTGTTGCTTTCTTTCCCTTTGATTTGCTTGGATTGTCCTATTCATGCCTTTTATTCCTGTTCATGTATTTTTATTGCTATTGTAAAGATGATGTACAGAGGTTACAGTTACATGTGCAAGATGAAGTGAATATTTCTTTTCCAATAATGTCACCTCTTCCCTCACTGTATTTCCTTCCTATCCTTACCAACTAGGTCTATAGTTTATTTTCAAGATAGTGTCTAGTGAGTAGCACTGCTGCATTTGTTCACTCTTTGTTCCACCTATTCTGTGACTCCATGCTCACAAAAATAGCAACAAAGAAAACAACCCTCTTGTTCCCATTTCTTGGAGTTCTTTTTAACAAATATTATTTTATATGATCATATGCACATAGGTATTACGTCTTTGTGTTGTGTTCCTCTCCTGAGTATGTTCTCCTTTGTTCTCACCGTGTAGAATGTCTAGAGACCTGTATAATTTATGACATACAAGGATTTCATTGAGGTTTCGGATCCAGTTAGAATTGATGTTGGTGAAAGGTGATGTATAAATATCTAGTTTAAATTTTCTGCACATGGATGTTCACTTTTGCCAGCATCATTCTTTCAGCCTATATTTTTGGTTCTTTTATGAAATATTAGATAGCTGTAGGTCTTTGTGTTCATTTCAGTGTTCAGTTCTTTTTTCCTGTACCATGTTGTTTTATAACTATGGCTCTCTAATAGTGCTTGAAGTTCAGTATTGTTATTCATACAACACTGTTCTGACCACTAAAAATTACTTGGCTTTCACAGTTTTTACTTTCACAGTCTTTTCTTGTTCTCTATGAGTTTCTGGATTGGTATCTCTATCGCTTTGAATAATTTTGTTTGGATTTTAATGGATATTGCATTGAATTTTTAGTTGTTTTGGGTAGTCTTTCCATTTTCACAATGCTAATATTTCCAGCCCAGGAACACAGAATATTTTTCTATCTTCTTAAGTCCTCCTTGCTTTCCTTTTTCAAATTATTGAAGTTTTCACTACAGTGGTCTTTTACCTATTGGTTAATTCCCAGGTATTTTATATTTTTGGTTGCAAATGGGGTTGCTTTTCTAATTTCAGCCTTGATTTCCTGTAAGTGGCATAAAGAAAAATAATTAATTTATGTGGGTAGATTTTGTCAAAGTTCACGATCAATTTTAGTAGCTACAGAAGAGGAAATTTTGGGATTGCTTAAGTACATGACCATGTCATTTGTAAAAAAGGATAATTTTACTCTCCCTTCCCTATTTGGTTCACCTAAATGCTTTTCCCCTGCATATTTCTCTTGCAAGAAATTCCAATATTATATTGAAGAGGAGTGGAGAGAGTGGATATCCTAGTTTTGTTTCTGAATTTAGGGGAAACGTCTTTAGATGTTCATTGGCTGTAGAATTCCAGATACAGTTTTTACTGAGGAATGTTCCAAAGATTCCTAGCTTCTCCAGACCTTTTATCATAAAGGTGTATGGACATCGTCAAAAGCTTTTCTCTGTATCAATTGAGTAATTCATGTAGATTTTGGCCTTGCTTCTGCTGATGTGCTATAGTGTGTTAATTGACATAGATATGTTAAACCACATTTGCATCCCTGATATGAATCCCCTTTGATCATATTGTATGATTTTCTGGATCAGTTGTTGGATTCTGTTTGCCAGTATTTTGTTGAGAGTTATTGCTTCAATGTTCATTGAGGAGAAAACAGAGTTGTCTTTTCTCTGTGTGGCCCTCTCTTGTTTGGAAATGAGTGTAATGCTGGCTTCATAGAATGAGTTATGTTCCTTCCCTTTCTATTTCATTGAAAACTTTGAGTTGCACTGATGAAAATTTTCCTTTAAAGATCTTTTAGAATTTAGCTGTAAAGCCATCAGGTGCTTGGCATTTCTGGGGAGGGACGTCTGTTATTGTCAATGCAATTTCATTGCTTGTGAAGGGCTTATTTTTTTAATTATGGGTTTTTAATTCATTTATTATTTCTAATTTTTATTTTAGAGTTGATATACAGTGGGGTTACAATTACTTGAGTTGGATAATAAGTGATGAGTACAATTCTTTTTGAATCATATCTGTTCTTTTATCACTCTCTCCCTTTCTTTCCCTCCTATCCTCACCCATACCATATCCAGTTCATTTTCTACAGTGTCTAGTGAATATCACTGTTGAGTTTGTTCATTAGTTCCACCTTTCATGTGTTCTCCCTTACCCTCCCAAATACAGACTAACAAACTGAAAGAGGTAAAGAGAACAAAAACAGCAACAATTGCAAATAAAAATAACCTTTGTTTCCTTTTGTTGGAGTTCATTTCATAGAATACTATTTTCAATAGTCATCTTTACATACCCATTGAGCCTTTTCTCACCACTCCTCTGCATATCCTCCTTTTGTCTCTGTATGTTAATATCTAGGATCTTATATAAATTATCATGTCCCATAATCTGTGTGGAAATACATACAATATTTACTTGTTGTAGTCAGTCAGTTTGCTTACTTATAGATTTATAGGGACATTCAGTTACCACAAAGAAGGAAACAATGCAGCTTATACTTCTTACTTTGTGTAATATAATTTTTCCAAGGTTTTTCATTTCCTTAAAAAAGTTAAAGTATCATTCTTCCTGAAAGATAAGTATTTTACCATTGTGTGTGTGTGTGTGTGTGTGTGTGTGTGTGTGTACATAGATACATACCATATTTTCTTGTTTTCTTGTTCATTCATCCACCGAGAGATAACTGGGATGACTACCTTCTTGACTTGCTAAACAATGCTGCCATAAACATGTTTTTTCTTGGGGCTTTAGTGTGGACTTTTTTGTGACTGTTGAATAAATGCCAACAAATGGAATTGCTGGGTCATATGGAAGCTCTATAATTAGTCTTTTAAGGAACTTCCATACTGCTTTCCAGAGCGATTGAACAATATTACATTCCCACCAAAAGTATAATTGAGTTCCCCTGGGGCCACATCCCTGCCAGCATTTGTTATTGTTAATTTTCCTGATAATGGCCACTGTAACTGGACTAGTTAGAATCCTAATAATTTTGAATTGCATTTTTCTTTTTAAATATTATTTTATTGTAAAAGTGATGCAAAGAAGGGATACAGGTATATATGTAAGGTATAGAGTATATTTCCTTTTAAACAGTCCTACCCTATCCCTGGTTTCCCCACTTTCCCTCCCCTAACATCCCTTCTCCCCAAGTTGAAAGTTCTATTTCCAACATAGTGTCTAATGAGTATTGCTGTTGCAATAGTTTACTCAGACCCTCTTTTTCTCTGATTCCCATTCTCTTCACAATCAGATCAACTTATATATAAGAAAAAGGGTACAGAAATCAGTAACTGTGACCACAAATGAAAGAAAAAGGCATTGTTTCCTAAGGTATTGAACACACTTCATCATCTATCGATTGACCATTTTTTCTTTCTCTGAGAAGTCTCTCTTTAAGGTCTTTTGCATTTTTATGGTTGGGTTGTTGAGTTTTGTAGTTTTGTTTTGTGGTGTGACTTTTTAACTCTAGGTATATGTTAGATGTAACCTCTTTGTTGAAAAGCTAGCCAATGTTTTCTCCCATTCTGTGGTCTGTTCATATATCTTCCTAGCTATGTCCCTTACCATTCAGAATCTCTTCAGTTTAATACTGTCCCAATTTTTCCAGTCTTTCTTTAATTTTTTGTGATTCTGCATCTTTGTTTAGAATGTTTTACCCTGTGGGTAAAAGGCTTAGATGTTACCTGAGCGCTTCTTGTAGAATTTACACAGTATTTGGCATTAATTGAGGTCTTTGATCCATTTAGTGTTGATGCTAGCTTAATGTGATATATAGGTATATAGCTTCTGTTTTCAGCATGTAGATAGCCAATTTTGCCACCACTGTTTGTGTAAGAGTCTATCTTTCTTGGAAACTGTGTTTTTGATTCCCTTACCAAATATTAGTTGATTATATGTTTGTGAGATTGTTTCTGTGTCTACTATTCTGTTTGATTGGGATTCAGGCTTATTCTTGTACCAGTACAGAGAAGTTTTTATTACTATGGCATTGTAATAAAGATCTTTATTATTCCATATAAATGTTTGATTTCTCTATTCCTTTGAAGAAAGTTACTGGAATTTTTATTTGTATTGCAGTGAATTTGTACATTGCTCTGGGAAGAATTGCCATTTTCATGATAATTCTTTTTTATTGTAAAAATGTTGTACAGAGGGGTTACAGTTACATCAGTAGGGTAATGAGAACATTTCATAGAGAGCATTGTTACCTCCTCTTTATTTTCCCCCTACCATCACTTCGCTCCCCACCCTCCTAACTCATCCTGCTCCTCCACTCTGACATTGTAATGTTTGTTCTCAATATAGTGTCCTGTACATCTCGTCATCACAATGAATCAGCCTGCACCCCCATTTAAGCATTCTGCAATGTCCCTTCCCTTCCCCAAATTACATACAAAGTGTAGAAATATATGTACATACAAATGTAAATACAAAGTGTAGAACACTGGCTCAAATCCAGTGAAAACCAGGAGCAAAACCATGGGATGATTTTACTTTTCTTTAGGTCAGTTCCAATGTCTTAATAAGAGTTTTTATATCCCACTCATGATAATCAGGGGACAGAACAGATAATGAATAATCCAGAGGAGATTTCCCAAATAGCTCTACAAACACTGCTGGCAAACATGGTAAATGAAAAGTTCAAAAACATAAAAAGGACTCTGTATGAGCATGATAGGGAGAGAGAGGAGGCAAACCAAAGGCTAATACAGGAAAAGGTTGAAAACATACTAAGGACTCTGTATTAGCGTGATAGGAAGAGAGAGGAGGCAAACCAAAGGTTAACACAGGAAAATCATGAGCGTGAGGAAGCTACTCAAAAACTGATACAGGAATTGCATGAGCAGCTTGAGATCACTCAAAGAGAAAGGTAGGAATGGCGTGAGCAGGCTGAGAACACTCAAAGAGAACTACAGGAATGGAGTGAATGTGAGGAAGCTAAGCAAAGAGTAATACAGGAATTGAGAGCAGGATGAGAATACAGAAAGATCACTAAAGGCATTCATGGAACCCACAAACAGAGAGCTGAAGGAAGTCAGGGAGACCTCAAAGGAATTGCTGAATAGACCCGGGCAGAAGGAATGGGAGTCCAAGGAAACCATAACCAATCAACTAAGTGATTTGAGAATAAACACTGAACACCAAATTAAGGAAGTAAAGAAGTTCATACAAGATCTAAAACAAAGCTTCAATAAAGAATTAGAAGCCATCAAAGCTGACCAATTGGAAGGAAAAGAAATAAAAAACAAAGTAGAAAGTCTTGACTCCAGGTTAGACCATGCAGAATATCGAATCTTGGTGATTGAAGACAGCCTAGATATTATAGAGAAAGAACATAAACCATCCAAGGCAAGTCCAAGAAATATGATAGATCTATTCAACACTTAGAAGACACCATCAGAAGGCCTAATCTAAGGATAATGGGTATAGAGGAGCACCTAGAAACAGAAGTTAATGGTCTAGAAAATTTGTTTAACAGGATCCTAGCAGAGAACTTCACAAACACGCAAAAAGATAGGCCTATTCAGATACAAGAAGCTTTTAGAACTCCAAATAGACCAGACCAGAACAGGACATCCCACCATCACATTATAATCCACACAGGATCAATTCAGAACAAGGAAAAGATCCTTAAAGCTGTCAAGGAGAAGGGATCAATCACCTATAAAGAGAAACCAATTCGAATCACCTCAGATTTCTCAGCAGAGACAATCAAAGCAAGAAGAGCCTGGAATGATGCCCTAAAGACAAACAACTATCAACCAAGAATACTCAGCTAAACTCTCCTTCATAACTGAAGGCCAAATAAAAACCTTCCGTAGCAAAGAAAAATTGAAACAATACATCTCCACCAAACCAGCCCTACAAAAGATTCATAAAGATGTCCTACACATAGAAAACCAACAAAACCACAATAAAGGCCAAGAAATTACACCCAAACTGAGAATCCAAGAACCATAGGAAGAACCCAGTTTTTGAAGCCCTCAAGAAGGTGGATAACATGGCAGGAACTCCTAAATACCTCTCAGTCCTATCTCTCAACATTAACAGACTTAATTCTCCAATTAAGCAACATAGACTGTCTAGTTGGATTAAAAAGCAAGATTCTTTTATCTGCTGCCTTCAGGAGTCACATCTTTCCCATAAAAGCAAATACATTTTCAATGTTAAAGGCTGGAGCAAAATCTACCAAGCAAACAGCCCCATAAACAGGCAGGAGTTGCAATCCTAATATCAGATAAAATAGACTTCAAATTAAAATTCATGAGAAAAGATAAAGAAGGTCGCTACATACTAATTAAGGATCTTTCCTTCAGGAGGATATTACAATTCTAAATATCTATTTGCCAAACAACTGAGCACCCAAATTTATCCAAGAAACACTACTTTCCCTCAAATCCCATATAGACCAAAGACATTAATTGTTGGTGATTTTATCACACCACTTTACCCACTAGATAGATCAACTTAGCAAAAACTCAACAGAGAAACTGCAGATCTAAACAACTGCATAGATCAACTAGATTTAACAGATATCAACTGAATATTTCACCCAGCAGCATCAGAATACACGTTTCTCTGTGCAGCACATGGAACATTTTCCAAAATAGACCACATTTTAGGCCACAAAGCAACTTGTCCAAATTCAAAAACATTGAAGTTATACCTTGCATTCTCTTAGACTGCAAGGGAATAAAATTAGAACTCAACACCAAAAGCCACCAAAGAAAGTCTGGTACCACTTGGAGGCTGAACAACACACTGCTGAATCATGAGTGGGTCATAGAAGAGATTAGATAGGAAATTCAAATGTTCATGCTATTCAACAAAAATGAGCACACAAATTACCAGCTCCTCTGGGACACAGCAAAGGCAGTACTCAGAGGCAAGTTTATTGCTCTGAGTTCCTACATCAACAAATTGGACAGATCTGAAACCAACAATTTAATGAGACATCTGAACCTCCTTGAAAAAGAGCAGCAAGATAAACCCCAATCCTGTAGATGGAAAGAATAATTAAAATTAAATCAGAATTAAATGAATTAGAATCCAAAAAATCTATAGAAAGAATCAACAACACAAAGAGTTAGTTCTTTGAAAAAATTAACAAAATTGGCAGACCCTTAGCAAATCTCATCAGAAAACGAAGAGAACACACCCAAATAAATAAACTCAGAGATGAGAATGGAAACATCACCGCAGAAGCAACTAAGATTCTTAACATTATAAGGGAATACTTCTCAAAACTTTATGCTAATAAGTTTGAGAACTTGGCAGAAATGGACCTTTTCCTAGCAAGTATTGACATGCCAAAACTAAACCAAGATGAGTTAAACCAGCTTAACAGGCCCATAACAAGCATTGAAATAGAAACAGCAATAAGAGACTTCTCATCTAATAAAAGTCCAGGACCAGATGGTTTTACAGCAGAATTCTACAAGGCCCTCAAAGCAGAGCTAACTCCAATACTACTTCAACTCTACAATGATATTGAAAGAGAAAGTTCACTACCAAACACATTCTATGAAGCCATCATAACCCTCATCCCAAAACCAGGCAGGGACTCATCAAAGAAAGAGAACTATAGACCCATTTCCTTGATGAATATTGATGCAAAACTTCTCAACAAAATTTTGACCAATCGACTTCAACAATTCATCAAAAAAATCATACACCAAGATCAAACAAGATTCATTTCAGGGATGCAAAGCTGGTTCAATATATGCAAATCAATTAATATAATTCATCACATCAACAGGAACAAGGATAAGAACCACATGGTTATCTCAATAGATGCAGAAAAAGCATTCAACAAGGTCCAACACCCCTTTATCATGAAGGTTCTGGAAAAATTAGGAATCCATGGGACATTCCTCAATACAATAAGGGCTGTATTTGACAAACCTACAGCCAGTATTATACTTAATGGGAAAAACTAAAGCGTTTTCCTCTTAACTCAGGAACCAGACAAGGATGTCCACTCACTCCACTTCTCTTCAGTCTAGTATTAGAATGCCTAGCTACAGCAGTAAGACAAGATGCAAACATAAAGGGGATTCAAATAGGGAAAGATGAAGTAAAACTCTCCCTCTTTGCAGATGACATGATCTTGTATTTATAGAATCCCATAGACTCCACTCCCAAAATACTCAAGCTGATTCAAAACTTTTGCAAAGTAGCAGGGTATAAAATTAGCCCTCAAAAATCAATGACTTTTCTGTATGCCAAGACTGAGAAAAGTGTGGCTGAAATTAGGAAAGCAACTCCTTCAGGAAATTAGGAAAGCTAGGTCCTTATATATCACCCTGCACCAGAATCAACTCCAAATGGATCAAAGACCTCGGAGTCAAAGCAGACACTTTGAAAACATTGCTGGATGGAATAGGAGAAACCCTAGGTCTCCTTGGCACAGGCCAAAATTTTCTTAATAGGGACCCAGAAACACAAGAAATCAAAGAACGGTTGGACAAATGGGGTTGCATGAAATTGCAGAGAATGCTACAAACCACACTAAAGCTGTCAGCATGACTATATTTATTGCAGCATTATTTACTATAGCTAAGATATGGAACCAACCCAGATGCCCCTCAGTAGATGAATGTATCAAGGAAATGTGGTATATATATATACACAGTGGAATTCTATGCCTCCATCAAAAAGAATGACATTGCCCCATTTGTTAGGAAATGGAAAGGCTTGGAAAAAAATTATATGAAGTGAAGTAAGCCAGGTCCAAAGAAACATAGGTCCCATGGTGTCCCTTATTTGCAATATCTAGTATATGTCTGAGTCAAGCAGAAAAGGTCAGATAAGTTGATGTTAGGGAAATGAACCCTAAGATATGTATTCAAATGTTTTTTTCTTCCATGTGATTGTTTTTTTAACACATTTATAAGATCATTTCTTTGTTGCTTTGTATGTCCCTCCCCCACAGTATTACCCCTGCTTTCGCTGTATTTCATGTCAGTATAATTTGTGGAGGGGAAGGGGAAAAACAAATCGTTTAAATAGGGATATAGGTGGACCCATTGCAACAATGAGATGTACAAGTCGTTATGTGGAAAATGAACTTTACAACTTTCGTTCGGGGGGGGAGGATTGGGTGGGGGGAGCGATGGATGGATGGGAAGGGATGGGAAGGAGAAGCAAAGGAGGAGGCTACAATGCTTGATAAGAAATGTACTCATTATCTTGCCCATGTAATTGTAACCCTTCTGTACAGTATTTTCACAATAAAAAAAACAAAAAAAGTGTTTTCATAAATTTTCACAATATAGATCCTTCCCATCTTTTTTTATTTTCATTTTAATTTTTTGTGAATGTACTGTACAGAGGGGTTACAATTACATGGGCAAGATAATGCGTACATTTCTTATCAAGCATTGCAGCCTCCTCATTTGTTTACCCTTCACATCCTTTCCCAGCCTCCACCCCCACACCCAATCCTCCCTCACCCCCTTGCACCAAAGTTGTAAAGTTCGTGATCCTTCCCATCTTTGCTTAAGTATTTTGTGAGGCTAATACAAAGGTGTTGTTTGCTTTATTACAGTATCACTCTTCACATTGTTGGAACACACGGTGCTGCTGAGTTTTGTGGTTTGATTTCATACCTCTCTCCTTTGCCAGTTTATATCAACTCAAGTAGCTTGGGGTGAGGAATTCTACAGGATTCTTTAAATACAGGATCATACTACCCACCAAGAGGGATATCTTTACTACTTATTTCTCTTGCTAGGTATTCCAGCAGTATGTTCAATAGGAATGAAGAGATAGGCATCCTTGTGTTGTTTATAATTTAGAGGGAATGGTTTTTCCCATGAAGTATAATGCTGGCTCTAGGTTTGTCGTAGATAGTCTTTATTATATTGAGGAACTTTCCATGGATTCATAACTTCTCTAGAGATTTTATCATAAATGGATGTTGAATCTTGTCAAATAATTTTTCTGAATATATTGAAAAGAAAGATCATGTGGTTCTTATCTTTGCTTCTGCTGATGTGTTGTACTACAGTAATTGACTCATGTATATCAAACCAGGTTTGCAATCCTGGAATGAATCCAATTTGAACATAATGTATGGGTTTTTTTTCCCGGTTACTTGTTGAATTTGGTTGGCTCGAATTTTGTTGAGAAGTTTTCCATCAATGTCCATCACAAAAATGGGTCTATAGTTCTCTTTTATTGATGAGTTTCTATCTGGTTTGGGGATAAGTGTTATGTTGGTTTCATAGAATGACTTTGATAGTGATCTTTCCCTTTCTGTTTCATTGAAGAGTTTGAGGAATATAGAGTGAGTTCCGATTTGAAGACATTATAGATTTCTGCTGTGCATCCATCTGGTCCTTTATTGCCATTTCAATTGCATTAATTGTTATGGGCAATTTAGATTACCACCTGGAAATAGTCCTCCAAGGAAGAAGTCTGTGACAAGGTACAGACAGATTCTGGAGCCAGTTTTGAGCTGGCCAGCAGGAATCTTCTTGAGGGGCCTCTGTGTCTAGATCTAGCAGTCCCAAAGTCCTCTTCCTGTTTCCCCCTACCATGGTCCTATGGTGTCTCTCCTCCTTTGTGTTGTGTGGCAGCAGCAGCAGCCTCTCTATAGGGGTCCCCAAGCTGATTCAGATGTTTGTCATTCTTTCCCTCCTTGTGTTTCTAGGGTTAAGGCAGCCTGGTGTGATTTTGTCAGTATTACACTGTATTCTGTTTAAGGGTGATTGGTCGTACTTTAGGCATGTCCTTCTGCATCTGCCTGGGCTGTCTGGTGAGGCTAGATGCAGAGGCTGTAGCCCCTCAGCAGTGGTCTGCATACTGTCTTGTTATCTTCTGCTCCCGTGTTTCTGCTGTGAGATTTCTTCTGTATTTGAATGAATCCCTACAGGTTTAAAGTTTGATTGGTGTGGATCTCTTGAGGTGAAGTGGATGCAGGGAATTTAAATAGCTGTTTTGCCAGACACATCTAAAGAGTTTACATGTGACAATGCCATGATCTTCCCACAAGTGTCAGGTCAGACTTAGAGGTGCACCATTAAGTTATTGACTTGGGATTTTTCTAAATGGTTGATGCAAGCACTTATAGACATGAACTGTCCTCTGAGAACCGCCCTTGGTGTGTGCCAAAAGAGTTGATATGTTATGTGTTCTTTCACATTGAATCCCAGAAATGATTAAATTTCCATTGTTATTTATCTCTTCAAAGAACTCATAAATGAATTGCTCAGTTTCCATGAGTTTGAGTATTTTGTTGTGATTCATTTGCTGTTGTACTCAAGTTTCATTGTGTTCATAGGAGACATGAAACATTCTTGTATATTTTTCTTGTTTATGAATGTTTCGGTTTTGTGGTCTGAAAAACTTACAGTATTACATGTAGGAATTGTCCAGTGGAGATACATTCTCTTAACTGTCCTTCTCTGGGAGCAACTTTATCCTTAATTTCTACAGGATAGCTTTGCTAGGTACAATACTCTTGGTGGATAACTTAGATGTTTTTTATTTTCAGTACTCTAAAAGTCTCTTGCCATGTTCTCTTGACTTACACAGATTCTATTGAGGAATCAGATGTTATGGAAATGGGTATACACCTATGGCATTTGGGTTCCATTTCTGTTATACTTTAGAGAATCATCCCCATATATTTAACTGGTGAGTGCTTCATGCTAAGACAGCTTATTTTAGATGTTATGCTCAAAAATTTGAATATTCTTGGCTGGGATGGTGGCTCAGTGGTAGCATGTTTGCCTCACATGCATGAGGCCCTGGGTTTGATTCCTTTTCACCACATAAGCAGAAAAGATGGAAGTTGTTCTGTGGCTCAAGTTATAGAGCACTAGAATTGAGCTGAAGAACTAAGGGACAGTGCCCCGGTCCAGATTTTAAGCCCCACAACTGATTAATAAAAGGATTATCCTTTCATGTTAAGGCCTTTTATTTTGTATGTGTACCTACATCTGCTTTATTGAAAATACTTTCCTCAGCTTTTGACAAACCTTTTTCACACATCTTCATTCCTCCTACATTTATATGTTCAATTAGATTTTCCTCAAGCTCACTATTTTATTCTGTTTAGAACTTTTCATAAAATGATAGGCTTTCATTGTGAATATTTCACATATACCTACAGTATATATTGAACAAGTTGATCATTTCATTAGTATTTCCAACATGATTTCATTGTTTCCTTTTAGACAATACCACTTGATTTCATTATATAAATTTATTTAGAATATGCACTCTCACAAGCATGCATGTACACACACACACACACACACACACACACACACACACACACACACACCTTGGCGCACAGACAAGCCACCAAGAACGAAAGAGGAAAAGTACTTTGATCCTCTTTACCTCACTGTATTGGTTCCTTTTCAATATCTCAATCTAAACATATTGGAAAGAGAGTAGTGATCAGTGCATTTTACTATGGTGGCATTAAAACTGGGATTTCTATGCAAAGCTTACCTACAATTCTCTCCTCAGCCCTTATGTCAGGTGTTTCTCTCTCCAAAAAGAGTTCCTTGAAATTGGATGCATCCTTTTTGTTTTGTTACATAAAGAAAAATAAAATTCCTTCCACTGATAGTTCTGCTCTTTTCCTGGTTTTTATCAGTAAGAGCTATTCAGTATTTTGAGTCTGTGAGCAGACCTTGCTTCTGGATATTGCTCTTAAATTAAAATTTCCTTATGTTATAAACACATAACATAAACTTGGTGACTCAAAACACCAGAATTATTTTCTACAGAGGTGTAGCTAGTTGTCCTAATGTAAAGGCAACACAACATTTGCTGTCTCATGAAAATCTAATCCAACAGACAACAGTCTTTTGCTGTGGTAATATGGTAATGAGGAAAACAAGCTCTCCCTCAACTTAAATAAATATCTGTATTCTAGATGTAAGCATAAGAGAATACATTTGCATTCCATTTTAATTGGGGTAATATTTTAACTTATTCCTTGACAAAAAATCAAGCCGTTCATGTGAATTCTTAAATTTTGAAATACTCCTCCTCAATTTCTTTGCTCATTATGCAGGTTAAACTTCAAGAACTATCAGTCTGTTTTGGCCTTGACTTTTGCTATTGAGGAGATCAACAAAAACCCTGATCTTCTATATAACCTGACTCTGGGATATGATATCTATGATGTTCACTTCAGAGGTTGCACAATGTTTAAGAATCTCTTCACTTTTCTCTTTGGGAAGTACAAGATTCCAAACTACTCCTGCATGAGAGAGAACAGGTCTATAGCAGTGCTTACAGGACCATCAGGAATAATATCTGACCAGATTGGGACATTGTTGGGACTCTACAGATTTCCACAGGTGAGGGTAGGTGGTGTGAAAGGATAAAAAAATGTCTAATTTCCTGCCATTTCAGGTTTTAGAATGATAGGAAGAGACTGGATTCATGAACAAATCAAATTTGTGATATCAAAGTGTAATTACTTCAAGGTAGTCAGAAATATATTTTTGCACATTTTGAAAAAAGAGAAGATTTGAACATATAAAAATTTTATAGTTCATTGTTTCAGTGCTTATGAATGATTTTCTTTAATAAATCAGGAAATGGAAAATGACTTTGCTGTGAGAAGCTATGTTGAGCAGGGTACTGATGACTCACACCAGTAATCCTAGCTAATCATGAAACTTGAATCTCCAATTAACCTGCAAGGAGCACAAACTGAATGTGTGACTCCATCAGTACAGCACAAGTCTTGAGGGAAATTGTCAAGGAAGTGCAAAAGGGTATGAGTTTGTGCCCCTCTACTGGCATTCATGTGTACACACACACAAACACACACACACACAGAAGATAATATTTTGAATAAAGTAAATCAGGCTCAGAACAAGAAAGGGTAAAATGTCCTCTCAAATGTGAAAGTTAGATGTAAAATATGAACATGTATATGGAACATGCACATAGCCACTTACATATACACATGATCAATCTGACTAAAGTATGGTATACATAGATGTGGAACTTCATGGTATAACTTTTCTGGTCTATTCACAGTATAAAAAATGAACACCTAAAAGGCGATGCATAGCTTGTCTCAGTGGGATAGGTACTAAGGGAAAAACACAAAGGAATAGGGAATGGATGGGTGGGGAAAAGCATCATGGTATTCAATACGAATGCATCAAACAGAATTAGGAATGTCAGGGAATGGGTGGAATTAATACAAATGGGAAGTCTTAATGGAACTAATGATTTTTACAAGTAAATTTATATATTGTATAACTATTCAAAAACAAATTATTTTCCAAAAACTAAGATAAAACCTACATTCCATCTGCTTCAACTGGTTCTTATCAGACTTCACATCTGAGATTGTGATGCATGACAATCTTCTCATTCATGGAGTGTCCAATTTTCTTTCTCTTTAGTTTACCTTTGGGCCTTTTGATCATGCCCTGAGTGACCATAACAAGTTTCCTGCTCTCTATCAGATGGCCCCAAAGGACACATCAATAGCCACTGCCATGGTCTCGTTACTGCTTCACTTCAGCTGGAACTGGGTAGGACTGTTAACTACACAAGATGAGCATGGTACATGGGTTCTTGCTGAATTGAAGGAAGAGATGGCTAAGAATAGAGTTTGTGTAGCCTATGAGCTAATGATTTCAACCCAAGATGCATCACATATATTCAAACTCATGGCAGTTCATAATGAAATAAATCTACCTTCAGCAAGTGTCCTCATCATATATGGTGATAATGATTCACTGATATTTTTAATGGCATTTATTGAGCAAATTTTTATGCATGGCAAAGTTTGTGTCATGAACTCACAGTGGGATTTCACCCTGAAAAGGAAATATTTCATGATAGGCTCATTGCATGTGACTCTTATTTTTACACACCACCATGTAGGTGTTTTTGGATTCACAGATTTTGTCAAGACAGTTAAGCCTTCCAAATACCCAGAAGACATTTTTCTTGCCAGGCTGTGGTTTCTGTCATTTAATTGCTCTGATTCTGAATCTGACTGTGTGACATGGGACAATTGTCCTCATAGTGCCTCTTTAGATTGGTTGCCTGGACATATTTTTGACATGACTATGTCTGGAGACAGTTACAATATATACAACGTGGTGTATGCTGTGGCCCAGGCTCTCCATGAGATGCTTCTTCATCAAAAAGAAGTTCAATCAGTGGGAAATAGAAAAGGATCACTGCCTTCCTCTGCTCAGGTAATTTCTTCCATGTTGGAGTACACAAAACATGAGCAAAGTCACTTGCTAGATGCATTTCTTACTGTATAAAATTTAATATTTCTGTATGTGTGCATGTGTTTATATGATCATATATATGGTATAGATAATGTGTATATATACATACATATACACATATCATATATATTTGTATCCCTATGTCATATATATCTTGTTTGCTGATATTAACCAGTATATTTTGCAGTATTTGAATGGATTGTCTCAACTCTTAAGCTCTTTCTTTTCTATTATGAGAAAATATTTTAAGTACAAAATTGAAAAATATATAGTCATATTTAAGATATTAAATATTTCAGGTGCTTTTCACACCTCTATACAATTCTTTATATTTCGATGTCTTTAAGGTATTTTTTCTGTTGGTCGTGGGGCCTGAACTCTGGGCCTAGGCTCTGTGCCTGAGCTCTTCAGCTGAAGGCTAGTACTCTACCACTTGAGCCACAGCATCACTTCTGGCCTTTTCTGTTTATGTGGTGCTGAGGAATGGAACCCAGGGCCTTGCCCATGCAAGGCAAGCACTCTCCCACTGAACCACTTGCCCAGCCCCTCTCTAAGGTATTCTAAACATGTGTGAATATGATCTGAAGAAAACAACAGCCCAGTAACAAGGATAAAATATATTCCATCTTTGTATAAATTAATTTTGGCCAGTGCAAGAGCTTGAACACAGTACCTAGGCTATGTCCCTGAGTCTGTGTTAAAGGCTAGCACATAACCACTTCAGCAAAGCACAACTTGCGACTTTTTCTGAGAACTTTATTGGCTACAAAGTTCTCACTGACTTTTCTGCCCCAGTTTGCTTTGAAGCATTATCCTCTGATCTGAACCTCCTGATTAGCTGGGATTACATCCTTGAGCCCCCAGCATCCTGTTTATGAAACCATTAGTTACCAATATCAGCAACATGTTTGTAGCTAGTGTTTTGAAAACTGTCAATTCAGTTTCTCCCTATGAGTTTCTTCAGTCATAGCAAAGGATGACTTGCCATAAACAATTATCAATGTTTTTCATAAGTGACCGAGTTTCATTCAACATTGGGTGTTAAATATTTAGCAAGCACAAACTATAGACATTCACAAGAGTGATTGTGGCAAGCTATAGCAAAATGATTTTTCTGAAAAATCATCCTCTTTTTCTGAGTGACCAGGAAAGATAATTTTTCACTATGATCATTTTGATCCCTCCATGGATTTTCTCCTAAAATACTTCACTAGGTGTTTCTATTATTCTTGAATTCAGAATCAGAGTTTAAAGACCATCAGGAGCTTTTAATATTTCACTTTCTATTGTAACTCTTGGATGTACTTAACCATAAGATGATGTCTTCTTTTAGCTGCACACTTTTCTGAAGAACATCCAGTTTTACAGTCCTATTGGAGATCATGTGATTTGGGACAGGAAAAGGAAATTGGAGCCAGATCATGCATTCTGAATATTTGGAATTTTCCAGAGGGTCTTCAACTTGAGGTGAAAGTAGGAAGGTTTTCTCCATATGCTCCACATGGCAATCAACTGTCCTTATCTGAAGATATGGTAGAATGGGCTATTGGAACTACAGAGGTGATTTAATGTTAAGGACACACAAATCAGCAAAAGTCATCTTTAAATTCTGTAGGTAGCTGAGTTCCAGCAACTTTCTCCTATAATCCTAGAGTCTAATATACCTAAGAGGGGAATATCAGAGTTTAGAATCAGCTCAAACAGGAAACTCTGTAGGACTCATTGCCAATTTACCTTCAAAAGTCTGGAGGTAGAGTTGTGATTAAGGTAGTAGAGTGCTATCCTTGAGCAAAATAGTTCAGGTCCAGTGCCCAGTCCTTAGTTCAAGCCTCAGGTTCAGAACCAAAAGAGAAAAAGCATTTCTACATATTTTTTAATATTTTCATGAGATGTAAATTATATTTTTCTCAGTGAAATTCTAACAATGTGATAAAGGCTCTAAAGAGTTAATTTATGTGGTTTAATGGTTCCTTTTGCTCCTTTCTGTGGAGAGTCATAATAGTTAATTGATCTGCTACTTAAGTATGTTTGGGTAGAGAAATCATTCAAGCCAGCTGTGAGAAGATTCTCACCTCGTGATCACTGTAAAATAAAGTGAAAAAACAGCGGTCCTAGGACTCACATAACATTATAAAGTGGGAGGTCTCCCCCTTGTTCTTTCCCATGTCACAGATGAGTAGGAGAAAGCATATAATGACATGAATTCAAGGAAATCCCATAAGGTTATACACTAGAAATTACTTTCTCACTACTAATTTCTACCTTTTAAAAATCCTATACTTTTCAATAATTCAACAGGCTAGAAATCAAGACTGAAGCACATAGCCTTTGGGAATCATGGAATATGGAATCTATAAAAGAATTCAATAAATCGACTGCACTTACCTGCTTAAAGCATTATACTTAAACATCCCATTTGAAAGGAATGGATTTTTGTAATATTTGGTAAAAGTCTGAACAGTTACTGACACATCCCTGCCTTTCCTCAGACTCCTCACTCTGTTTGCAGTGAGAGCTGTGGTCCTGGATTCAGGAAATCCCCTCAGGAGGGAAAGGCTGCCTGTTGCTTTGATTGTACACCTTGCCAAGAAAATGAGATTGCTAATGGGACAGGTGAGTCCATGACATACAAAGAAATCCTTTATCTATATCTAGTTATCCTCAATCCAAACAAATAAATGGAAAAATATGTATTAAGATTACAGAGTCCATTCACCTTCTCTCTCTTAATAACTAAATTCAGACAAGTGGTGGGATATGATAGAACATGGCTTTGAATTACATATTGAGAAAGATTTTGCAGTCTACTGCAGACAAAATTATGTCCAGGAATTCTTCTTATAACTAATCCTTAGGACCAGTCTAAACTCTAACATAAAATTAAAAATAAGTCCTATAAGGCTAGTAGTCATCGTAAGACTTACATTTTACTCACAGAAAACATGGATCTTGCTTATCTTTATTTCCCAGTGTCCAGAGCTCTTCCTGGCACAGGGCAAGATGTCAGCAAGCTAGACTCAGTTTAAGAAGTGAGCATGACTATAGAGGGTCCAAAAATGATCAATCCATTCCTACAACCTCACAGGTAAGCAGGCAAGGCAAGCATAATGAGATGAAATCAAGGATAATATCCCATAAGGTAAAATTAATGTCTTACAGAAACATATAGGGCAATATAAGCTGTATAATTCCAATTTTAATACGATTGCAGGACTCTTAATCAGCATGACAAAAAGTCAAAAATTAATATGATATTGCAATAGCCCAACTATTCCATTATCAATACATGGGATAGGCATTGAGCAAAAAAATATTGGATAAAAAGCCTGAATAAAGAAGAAGATAAAAATGGGAGGTTGTATGACATGGGGAAAAAAATAAAAAAAAAACACTTCCATGATAGTAAAGGCTGACATCTGACGATTTCAGCTTACTGAAAATTTTCCTAAATTCTCTGAAGAATATGATGTTAATAAAAAGGAGTAATGGTAATATACATGTCTCACCAGTTATGGAGCAATGTGTGAAGTGTCCAGATCATCAGTATGCCAACATACAGAGGACTCAGTGCTTGTTGAGAGCTGCAAGTTTCCTGGCTTTTGGAGATCCCTTGGGCATGTGTCTGGCCTGCATGGCTCTTTGCTTTTCCATGCTAACTGCTGTTGTTCTTGGGATGTTTGTGAAACACCAAGACACTGCCATTGTCAAGGCCAATAACAGGGCTCTCAGCTACATCTTGCTCATCTCCCTCATCTTCTGTTTCCTCTCTTCCTTGCTGTTTCTTGGTCATCCCAATGCAGTCACATGCATCCTGCAGCAGATCACATTTGGGGTTGTGTTCACTGTGGCTATTTCCACAGTGTTGGCCAAAACAGTGACTGTGGTTCTGGCATTCAAAGCCACTTCCCCAGGAAGAAGGATGAGGTGGCTGCTGGTATCAGGGGCTTCTAACTTCATCATCCCCATCTGCTCCCTCATCCAGGTGACTCTCTGTGGACTCTGGCTGGGAACCTCTCCTCCCTTTGTGGACACAGATGCACACTCTGAACATGGCCACATCATCATCCTGCGCAACAAGGGCTCCCTCGCTGCTTTCTACTGTGTCCTAGGATACCTGGGCTTTCTGGCTCTGGCCAGCTTCACTATGGCTTTTCTGGCCAGGAACCTGCCTGACATCTTTAATGAAGCCAAGTTCCTGACCTTCAGTATGCTGGTGTTCTGCAGTGTGTGGTTCACCTTCCTGCCTGTCCACCACAGTGCCAAGGGGAAGGTCATGGTGGCTGTGGAAGTCTTCTCCATTTTGGCCTCTAGTGCAGGACGTTTAGGCTGTATTTTTGCCACAAAGTGTTATATCATGTTGTTAATGCCAAATAGAAATTCTCTGCATGGCTTTAGGAAAAAAGTCATAGTTAGACAAATAAACATTCTCAAAATTAAACATATAGGGTTGATCAATATACAGAAGTTCTGATCTAAAGCTACAGTAATTATCTCTTCTTGTTATAGTTTATATTATAGAATTTGGATATCAAAGACTAAGGATCCTAGTGTGAATTTTCCAAGCATTAGTAGTCACAAATGATGGTGATGACAATTTAAACTGGAATTTTGCTTCTACATTTTTGGTTGCTCTTATTTAATCTGTGCTTAATTCTTTCATCCCCTCTTCCTAAGGTCTTTTCAGTGTTGTCTTTCTCAATAACTCTTCTAAATGTTACAGTATATTAACGTCCTCTCTGCACACCAGCATGTTGCAGACTCCTCAAATCCATTTTATTAATATTAAATATTTCCTCTGCACATATTTATATCTTTTAATACTGTTCTTAGATATTGCTTTGTTCAATACTTGTTTATTTCTTTTTTATGTTTTTTAACTGAAATACATAGTATACAGAGGGGTTACAGTTACATGAGTAAGGTAATGTGTGGGTTTATTGTTTCTCTTGTATGTTCTTCCCCGATGGTATAAACCCTGTTTTCACTGTATTTGACGTCGGTGCCCTGCATCTTGTATATATATATTTCTAATTTGGGGAAAGGAGAGGAAATACTTGTATATTTCAACTCACACATTCACCTCTTGAAGTTATCTTGAGTCACTTTTGTGGGACTTTTTTCTCTGTCCTGGTCTCTCTTTTGCTTTTTCTCTCTCCATCTCCTTTTTAGTCTTCCTGGTTTTTTTTTTCTTTCCTCTTTCTCCTCTTTCCTCATATACCTTAGGAATGACTTGTGTGTGTTAGAAGAAATAAATTTTTACTTAAGACTTCAATGTATAAGATTTTTGGAGTTTCTTCCTATGATTAAACTATACCATGTATAATAGTAAACCCATTATGACCTGGATATGCTTTTTATTTTATCGTTTATTAATCATTATATTTTAATTTCACATTAAAATTTTGAATATTAAATACATATAAAGATATTTCTTGTAATATCATCACTTCTAACAATCTGTTCAAATAAGAAAATTTTTACTTGCCACATTTCAGGACTCTTGTTAAGGACAGATTTACTTATTGTTCAAATAGATTGATTTAGTGGGCTCTATAATATGTTTACAGAATCAGATATTTAAGAGATATGGACACAATTGCACTCACTTGTCTGTTCAAGAGTTTCATGTTTCTTCTGATATTAATTCAATTGATTTATGTATACTTGTACTCAAGGCACATACTGTCCTTTACCTTTTTCACTCAAGGTTTCTTTACCACTTGAACCACAGCTCCATTTCTAGCTGTTTGGTCTCTTATTTGGAATAAGCATTGCCAGGCATCTGTGTTTCACTCCTGTAAACCTATCTCCTTGGGAGGCTGGGCTCTGAGGATCGCAGTTCAAAGCCAATCCAGGCAGGTAAGGCCGTGGGACTCTTATCTCCAAATAACCAACAGAAGCCCAGAAGTGGTGTTGTAGCTCAAGTGGTAAAGTGCTAGTCTTGAGCTGAAGAGCTGAGGAACAGTGCCCAGGCCCAGAGTTCAAGCCCCATGATCCCCCCCCCCCAAATAGGGTCTCGTATATTTATATTTTCTTCTCCTGGAGGATTTCAAACCTCTTGTCACATTTACATTTGTAATAAATAAATGGCTGTTACTTACCATAACTTTCTATAAATTGAAATTTTAGTTGACAATACAACAATTTTGACAAAAAATTTTGTGTGCTTGTTCTTTTGTTGAGGGAATGATGTTTAACAAATGAAAATGTAATTAATTATCAACTTCCTCAGTATGAAAATCAAGATATAATCAAAATACCCTTCAGTTTCTATTGAGTTTTTTACTATCTTCTCTATTCAAGCAATCTCATTATTAGAGTTGAGTTTATATTACTGAGAAAAATCATAATCCTCATTGTGTAATATGAAATTGTTAAGAAAATATGTGCTTTCAGTGATTTTTTGCATGGTATTTTGTAGCCCTGGATATTTTTTCTGAGTTAGGATTTCAGTAGTCTTACAAAACATTTTTCCTCTTAAATGAAGAAATGAAAAGAATGTACAAATGGATGGATTGATGTGTTGAAGTATGTTTAGGTAGATGAAAGCCAAGGAGAAAGCAAATGCATGTAAAGGAAAAATACATAAATAAATAGATAAAAGAACAGAGGTAAGAAGGGAGCAAGCAAAAAAAAGTCATATGAAAGTTTTTTGGTTTTGTTACAATGAAACTTTATTCATAAGAAGCAGGCTGGATTTGGCCCTTGAGTCATGGTTTATCTATCTTCTGTGTGTGTGTGTGTGTGTGTGTGTGTGTGTGTATGCCCGTGCACACGTGTGTGAATGTGTGTGCGGTATTGAAAATCAAATGCCATATGTTTTTTATCTGACTTTTTGTTGCTTTAAAACAGTTACACATATTCTAACAAACATTGGAAATTTCATAGGAATGAAAGAGAATAAAGTAATGAAAGTTATTAGGATGATTTAAATTTTTAGAGGAAATAAATTTTAATCCATAAGGGGCATTTGGACAAAGGATTTTATGTGCCCATTTAAAAGTAACATAATGAATGCCAACAATGAGAAAAGCATGGCAGAAATCAGGAAAGCAACTCCATTCATAATAGCCCCACAAAAAATAAAATACCTAAGAATTAACTTAACCAAAGTAAAGGATCTCTATGATAAAAACCTTAAGAACCTGAAAAAGGAAATCAAAACAGACCTTAGAAAGTGGAAAAACCTCTCATGCTCCTGGATTGGAAGGATCATCATCATGAAAATGGCAATACTTCCCAAGGCTATCTACAAATTCAGTGTGATACATATCAATATTCCAACCTCATTATTCAAGGAAATAGAAGAGGCAATCCAAAAATTCATATGGAACAATAAAAGACTCCGAATAGCAAAAACAATCCTTAACAGAAAGAACAGTTCTGGAGGAATGTCAATACCAAATTTCAAGCTCTACTACAAAGCCATAGTAATCAAAACAGCTTGCACAAAAACAGATTTCAGGACCAATGGAATACAATTGAAAATCCAGAAATGAACCCACAGACATTTAGCCCTATAATCTTTGATAAGGGAGGTAAAAAAAATAGAATGGAAGAAAGACAGTTTCTTCAGTAAATGGTGCTGGCAAAATTGGTTAATCACTTGTAGAAAACTAAAGCTAGATCCTTATATATCACCATGTACCAGAATAAACTCCAAATAGATCAAAGACCTCAGAGACAAAACAGACATTCTGAAAAAATAGGAAAAACACTAGGTCTCCTTGGCGCAGGCTGAAATTTTCTTAATAGAGACCCAGAAACACAACAAATCAAAGAAAGGTTGGACAAATTGTATTGCATGAAATTGCAGAGCTTCTGCATGACAAAGGATACAGTTAGCAAGATTAATAGAAAGCCCACAGATTGGGAGAAGAACTTCACTAGCCATACAACGGACAATGGTCTCATAGCTAATATATACCTGGAACTCAAACAATTAAACCTCCCAACAACAAATTCTCAAAGAAACAACTGCCCAATAAATAAGTGGGCTACAGAGTTATAGAGAAACTTCTCCGAAGTCGAAAGAAGGATGGCCAATAGACACATGGAGAAATGCTCAACCTCTCTAGCCATAAAAGAAATGCAAATCAAAACAACATTGAGATACCACCTCACCCCAGTTAGAATGGCTATAATCAAGGACTCCAATAACAACAGATGCTGAAGGGGATGTGGACAGAAGGGAACTTTACTGCATTGTTGGTGGGAATGTCAACTTGTTCAAACACTTTGGAAAGTACTATGCAGGTTCCTCAAAAGACTCCACATAGAGCTCCCCTATGACCTAGCAATCCCACTTTTGGGCATTTACCTGAATGATCACAAACAAGACCATACTAAAACTCCCAGCACAACTATGCTTATTGCAGCATTATTTACCATAGCTATGATATGGAACCAACCCAGATGCCCTTCAGTAGAGGAATGGATCAAGACAATGTGGTATATATACACAATGGAATTCTATGCCTCCATCAGAAAGAATAAGATTGTCCCATTTGTTAGGAAATGTTGCGACCGCCTCGACCCGCAAGGATGACGCGACAACAGGTCCTTCTTTCAGACGGTTTATTCAGGACCTTATTTACAGCTTCTTTTCTCCTACTTCTCTCCTGCCCGCTTCTTCCTGTTTCTCCTGCTTCTCCTTGTTTCTCCTTCCCTCCTACTTCTCTCCTGCCCGCTTCTTCCTGTTTCTCCTCCCCATCTGCCCCGCGCTCCGGTTATAAGCCTCCTGGATGGCCAATCCTGAAGCGCCATGTGGCATATACTGATAGGGCTGCAAACACGGAAGCAAACTAGGAGCCAGGTCATAGCCATATAAGGAGTTGTTTTTTACAGAGAGCACTCGTCACGAGGAAGACGGAAGGCGGGAGCCCGCGCCATCTTAGGTCGCAGCCGCACCACGCGGCCCTGCCATTTTTGCTTTTGCAGCCTCTTTGGTCGCGGCTCCGGCAGCTCTCCACAAGGAAATGGAAAGACTTGGAAAATATATTAAGTGAAATAAGCTAGGCCCAAAGAAACATAAGACCCATGGTTTCCCTTATTTGCAATTACTAGTATATGTCTGAGATAAGCAGAAACTGTCAGACAAGTTGATGTTAGGTGACATGAACCCCAAGATAAGGATTCAAATTTTTTTCTTTCTTGTGATTGTTTCTAACACATTTATAAGATGATTTCTTTGTTGCTTTGTATGTCCCTCTCCCAGGATATATCCCCTGTTTTCACTGTATCTGATGTTGGTGTACTTTGTAGAGGTGAAGAAATTGTTTAAATAGGGATACAGGTGGACCCATTGCAACAATGAGATGTACAAGTCGTTATGTCAAAAAACGAACTTTACAACTTTGAAGGAGAGTTTAGGTGGGTACAGTATTTTTGGTTGTTAGTTCTTTTTCTTTTGGGGCATGGCATACATCATTCCATGCTCTTCTTGTTTTAATTGTCTCTGCTGAGAAATCTGAGGTGATTCGAATTGGTTTCCCCTTATAGGTGACTGATCTCTTCTCCTTGACAGCTTTAAGGATCCTTTCCTTGGTCTGAATTGATCCTGTGTGGGTTATAATGTGACAGTGGTATGTCCTGTTCTGATCTGTTCTATTTGAGGTTGTAAAAGCTTCTTGTATCTGAATAGGCCTATCTTTTTGCATGTTTGGGATGTTCTCTGCTAGGATCCTATGAAATAAATTTCCCAGACCATTAACTTCTGTCTCTAGGTGCTCCTCTCCACCCAATTTCCTCAGATTAGGCCTTCTGATGATGGCTTCTAATTGTTAAATACATTTATCATATTTCTTGGATTTGTCTTGAATAGTCATCTGTTCTTTCTCTATAATATCTAGGCTGTCTTCACTCCCCGAGATTCGATCTGCTGCATGGTCTAACCTAATGTCAAGACTTTCTTCTTCGTTTTTTATTTCCTTTCCTTCTAAATGGTTGGATTTGATGGCTTCAAATTCTTTGTTGGAGCTTTGTTTTAGATCTTGTATGGACTTCTTTATTTCCTTAATTTGTTGTTCAGTGTTTATTCTCAAATCCCTTAGTTGATTGGTTATGGTTTCGTTGGACTCCCTTTCCTTCCATTGGTCTCCATTCAGCATTCCCTTTGTGATCTCCCTGGATTCTTTCAGCTGTCTGTTTGTGGATTTCATGAATGCCTCCATTGATCTTTGTTATTCCCATCCCACTCACACAATTCTCTGTTAATCTTTCATTAGCTTCTTCATGCTCAGTGCTCACAAAATTCCTGTGTTAATTTTTGGTTAGTCTCCTTTTGCTCCCTCTCATGCTCACACAGATCTCTTTGCAGGCTTAAAATTTTTCATTCAGTTTGTTCACCAGTAGAGTTTGTAGAGAATTTTGGGAACTCTCCTCTGGATTATTAATTATCTGATCTTTCACCTGATTATCATGAGTGGGAGTTTAGATACCTGGATTTGCCATTTTTCTTGTGTTCTCCAGCTTGTTCTGCCCATTTGGTATGAAAGCAAAACTAATTTTGTGCTAGAACTCTATTTTAAGGCAAGCACCAACCAGAATCCTGTAGGTGACACAGATTTATTGATGCAGTAAAAGTGAGTACATATACAATCTGGTAAAAATGTATACAATCTAATTCAACATCAAACAACTATGGATTAATGGACTAAAAATGTCAAAGACAAAAAATGTCAGCAGACAAGAAATTAATAGGTTTAGGGAGAATTGAGGGGAGAAAATAAGATTAGAGGAATGTGAAGAGGTAAAAGGAAAAAAGCCCTAATTTTAGAAAGGAAATGATAGACTGAAGGGAGAGATAAAAAAAAAAAGGAAAAAATGAAAAAATAAAAATTTAAATTAAAAAATGAAACACTTAAAAATTATATAAATATACAGAAATAATACTGATAGAAGAAAAGGATAAGACAGGAGGAGAGATAAAAAGGAAAAAATAAAAAATTTAACAATGGAACACTTAAAAATTTTATAAGTATGAAGCAATACTACTACTATTAAAGGAGTTGAGCCTAAGAGGTTGTGAATTGAGTAATCAATTTCTGAATTAAGTATGCATACAATGAAGGATAAGATCAAATAATCGACTATGGATATATATCTGGGATTGAACAGAACAGCAATTAAGTCTTGCAAAAAAAAAGGGGGAGTTAAAATAATTTTTAAAAACACACACCTACAATAAAAATTATGAAAAAAGAAATAGAAAACAATCTTTTTAAAAAGATTAAAAAGATAGGTAGAGATAAAGATTCTTTGATTATTTTTGTGGGAGAGAAGGTCTTGTGCCACGCCTACTCCGGTGGAGTCTGCTTAGCATAGAACACCTGCTTTCAGACCTGAGAATGGGGCTTCACAGAAGCCTATCTCTGAGAAGGGGACTTCACCAAAGTCTACCTCAGAGAATGGGGCTTCAAAGAGGCCTACCTCCTGGAAAGGCTGGCAAGCCCCTGGAAAAGATGTGTTTCTGTTCCTGTTTTTCTTTTCTTCACTGTACAGGAGTGCCTATTAATCTTTTACTGTTCCTGCTGCTTGTTCTACTTACTCATGCTCAACGTTCCCTTATTCAAGGCTCTTTCTTGGAAGTGTTGACGACTCCAACATCTGATGAGTATCTTGAGAATATGACTAACTCACCAGAGTTAAGTGCTACCCTGAAAGCCCCTCTTATGGAGGCTAGTAGACAAGTCATAAATAAATATAAAAGTATTGGGGGTTTCATGACATCACTTCAGCAGAAGGAATTGTTTGTGAGAGATTTACAAGAAGCTGTAGGCATGGCTAGAGCTATTGGAGACTTCCCTTTAATCCTGAAGCATATACAATAGACTCATATAGATACCCTGTAGATAAGAAAGATGTAGAGGAATATTTAGACCAAAAGCTAAATAAGATTCCTAAAAAGTTGGTAGATGAAAGGTGGCAATGGCTTATCAGAGGAAAATGGTGGGATCCTCCATTATCTAGAGAACCCCAAAGACTTCCCCCAGATCCATAGCCTTTTACAGGTGTGTATGATAAGGATGGCAACCGTTGGGTAAACTACTTAGGAGAAAGAATTTCCTATTACTCTCTTCCATTTACTGAGAGACTTGATAGGTCTAGGCCTCCTTGGTGCTTACTATCAAAGAAGGAACAAGAAAGATCTTATGAGACATTTAAGGCTTCTATGGAGAAGAGTAAATGATTATGTGAACGGGTTACAGAAAAGACCCTCTAAAGAATGGCAAAGAAGCACAATTGCTTAGAAAAGATTTGAAATGTATAAAGTACAAAACTAAACAAAAGTAACTATGAAGTACTAGAGTTCATGCCTTTCTGTTCAGCACCTTGCCCATATGCCCTGGTTAATGGTTAATAGGTGATAAACATCGAAACCAATTGTATTTCTTAAAAATAGAGGTAAAGCTGAAAACAAGTGCCTATCGTCATAACTCGTCATCCAAAAAAACAAGATCAGGAGACCAGCTGGTGACCACCCAAGAACGAAGCTTTGCAGCAAGATTGTGTAACCTTTTGCCCTTTCTCATGGAGACTTTTGCTATAAAAGCTTGTTATCCTCTGCAATAAATCACACTCAGCATTCACTCCTCGTGTGTGTGAGTTGTCTGTTTGCCATCTCCCCACCTATTCCAGTTCCTCCACTAGGTGTCCTCCCACGTCCCGACAGAGCAGGTAAGCGGCAGTCTTGTATCTCTCCTGTGTCTGTAACCAGTCTCTTGGTAGAGTTTCTGGTTTGCTTGTGGTGTTTGGTTTTCCTGTGGCTTGACTGGTTTCTTAAGTCAGTTTGTTTGATCAGTCAGACAGAAGCTCTGGTGTATCCAGGACTTTATGATCCTCCTCCCAGTCTACTTCAGTGGGAGGGAGATCTGCTTACAGTATCACAACAGGGGGAGATGGCTGTTTCCTCTAACTTGGAGTTGCTATGATGAGACAAAGTTATGGGTAAGGTTGAAGACTATCAGTAATCAGTGGCTTTTCCCTGAGGGATGATCTCCTGAGACACAGAGCCCAGCCTGGAGCCATTCTCAGAGTTTATGTTTATTGACTTTCAATTTTTTTCTCTTTCTCTCTTTTTTTTTTTGCAAATTCTTTATTGTGATTAAGTGATTACATAATTTCCCAAATTTCACAGTATTGTGGGATAGTGATGCTTAGTTAAAGTCACAACATATTCTAACTTTCAGGGGGCAAATTGTCTATCATGGTCTATGAAATTTATGAGTTCTATGAGCTTTGATAATAGTTATTTCTTCCACATCGGGTGATTTGTATATTTCTATACTTTTGCATAGTGTCAGCTGTTTCCTCTTTCCCACTCGTTCCCCCCCTCCCATCACTGTCATTGAGTTGTTTAGTTCGATATGATCAATGTCCAGTGCAGCTGATGGGTCCCACTGTTGTATATTTTCCCTGGAACCCCTCTAGTTCTCCTCCTAGTTTCCCTCCAGTGCACATATATACCCATATATGTGATCAGCAACATAGGGTTACTTAGTAGTGACATGACCAGATGAGTGGAGGTTCTTTGTTTCTCAAGTCTTGTTAACCTTGTTGTATCATCTTACATTTTGGATTTAACATTCACTTATCAGGTAGGCCATGTGCCTTTTGTCTCCTTGCTCTTGGATTACCTCACTCAACATGATTTCTCCTAGTTCCATCCATTTCCCTGCAAATGCCATTTATTTTGTCATTTCTAATGGCTGCATATATTCCATTGTGTATAGATACCACAATATTTTTATTCATTCATCTGTGTTGGGGCATCTGGGTTGTTTCCATATTCTGGCTATTGTGAACAGTGCTGCAATAAACATGGAGGTGCATGTGTCCTTGTATCCTGGTTCCTGTTGTTCAAGAGAGATGCTTAGGTGTGGTATGGCTGGGTCTAGGGGAGGTCAATATTTAGCTTTCTGAGGACCCTCCAGACTACTTTGCAAAGTGGTTGTATTAGTGTACATTCCCACCAGGAGTGTAATAGTGTTTCTTTTTCTCCCCATCCCCTCCAGCATTTGTCATTGGTTGACTTTAGGATGTGGGCCATTCTGACTGGGGTAAGGTGGTATCTCAGGGTTGTCTTTATTTGCATTTCCTTCACCACCAGGGATGGTGAACATTTCCTCATGTGTTTCTTTGCCATTTCTATCTCTTCTTCTGAGAAGTCTCTCTTTAGTTCCCTTGCCCATTTAGGAATTGGTTTGTTGGGTTTGGGAGGGATTAGTTTCTTGAGTTCCCTGTATATACTGGATATTAACCCCTTGTCTGATATATTGCTGGTAAATATTTTTCCAAGTTAGTTTGTTGTCTTTCTACCTTGTTTGCTATGACTTTAGCTGTGCAGAAACTTTTTATTTTAAGGTGATCCCATTTGTTGAGACTCTCTCCAATTTCTTGTGAAGTTCCTGCCTGTGCCTATAAGTTCAAGTGTCTCTCCTACTCTGTCCTGCAGTAGTTTCAGAGTTTCAGGTTTGATGTTAAGGTCTTTAATCCATTTTGAGTTGATGTTAGTACATGGTGACAGGATGGTATCCACTTTTATTTTTCTGTGTGTGGCTGCCCAGCACCAGTAGTTGAAGAGGCGGTGCTTCTTCCACTGTAGGTCTTTGGCTAGTTTGTCAAATATCAGCTGACTGTAGGCATGTGGTTTTATTTCTGGATTTTCTATTCTATTCCATTGATCTTCAGGTCTGTTTTAGTGCCAGTACCAGGCTGTCTTTGATGTTATGGCTCTATACTAGAGTTTGAAGTCCGGCATCAAGATTCCTCCCATGTTGTCTTTTTTTCTTTTACCTCTCCTGGTTCTGGGTCTGCTGCCTAGGCTGCAAGAGGGTGGGGCAGCCTCTGGCTCTGTTTACCCAGTGAAGAAAGTCAGTTTTCAGGGCGCTGAGATTCCTATGTCTGGGAAGGGAAACTGCCCACTGGATGGAGCTGAGCCAGGCAGCTTAGGTTCCTGTGACCTGTTGAATGGCTCCTTTTGTCTTCTTCCAAGGCCTGAGTTTGGAACTAGCTGCTCTAACCGGGCCTTTTTCAGTATCAAAGATGGAGTTCTTCACCAGTGGTGGGAGGGGGATATCTCCCACCACTGCTCTGTGAGAAGAAGTGAGGATGCCTTGGGTACTCACACCAATCCCCAATCCCTTAGTTTTTGGGCCGTTAATGGTCTGCCAGTCTCTGTAATCAGCAGGATGAAGATTTGTGCTCCTTGTCAGTGCTTCCTGGTGCTGAGTAGAATCTGCTTTGGAGCCTTTGTCCTGGGCTCTCTCTGTTGATATGGCAACCACTGCAGCAGGCACCGCCACTGCTGCAGACACCAGCAAGCCCTCAGAACTGTCCTTAACCAAACTGCCTGAATTTTTCCTCTCTGACCTCTCTCTATTATGACGGCACACTTGGTGTGACTCTCAAGCCTAGGACTTTTCACTGGAACACTAAAATTGCTTGCTATGTGAAAGCTTGTTTAGCCTCCAGCTTCTCTGCTGCCATCTTCCTCCCAACATTGTCAATGCTTTCTTGAGGACCATGATAGGCAGGTACTGTATAATGAGCCATATCTCCAGCCCTTCTTTGTACTGAGTATTTTTGTGATAGCATCTTGCTTTTCTATATGCCCATGCTTGGGTTATAGTCTTTCTATTGATGCTTGTGCCATAGTTGGAATGAAAGGCATATGAGTCAATATCCAGCATTACTCCTGTCTATTGCTTCAAGTGTTTCCCTTATTTATCTATGTGTAGTTTCATGCTTGAAGCTCTTAAGTTGAAGACTCTGATGGAATGACAGGAAACCATTTCCAATATTCAACAAGTGGCAATATAGCTTTATGAACAAAATTTGTTACAGAAGCAATCTTGTGTCCACTGTATATAATTCACCATATTGTAAACAATCAGTTGACTGTAGCTATGTGGGAATTTTCTGGATCATCTGTTATGTTTACCGGTTCCCAGTTATTCTTGGCACCATGGTCAATGTGACTTTGTTTCAGTGGTTGTAATATAGTTTGTAATCAGGTCTACCATGTTTCCAGCAGGGTGCTTTTTTCTCATGGTTTTGTTCTTTCATTGTGTGAATCCAAATGAATTTTAAGAGATTTTTTTTTCAAGGACAACATTGGAATTTTGAAGAAAACGAATCTGTGAGTTTCTTTGTTGGGCATTTCAACAATATTCATGATCATCCATAAAATGGGAGGTACGTCCTGTTCTCTTCTCTTCTCTGATACTTTCTTCTGCATCCTCTGATTTTCAAGATTGATAGACAACTTTGATGCCTTAGGTAGAATTTCCCTTAGACATCTTTTGATACTGTGGCAAATGGATTGTTACAGGAGTATCTTTCTTCATCAGTGAGTTTGTGTTGGTGTAAAGACTTCTGCTGTCATCTTTATGGTGTTGAAACATGAGATATCATTTGCAGAGAGAGATGTTTGCCTGGATATGGTGTGTATGAATTGACCCTCTGTGTACGAGGTCCTCATAACTTTAGTTGACAACTCAGAGGCATAGACTTTTTCTGGTCATTTCACCATTCATATGACATGGCATCATCTCATGTAATCCAGTTGCATCATCTCAAATAAGTTTCATGCAAAGAGTTTCTAGACACAGACTTTTGCTAAACTCCAACCAACATAACTCCATCTTTGGGGCTTCACTATCTGTGGTCTTGGATGAAATCACAGCACCTGGGGTGAAGAAAGCAAATCTGAAAATATGTTTTCTAACTCATGTTTTTCTTCCTGAGGCAAGGCTACAAATGCAAAGCCCCTGGGAATAGTCTTACACATTACTTCTGGGAACTCACAAGTGTCTTTGATTAGGGGTGAGCGATAATGTCGATCTCTGTCAATAAAAAGCACATATGCCCATATACAAAGATATACAAATATACATAGCTCAAATTGGGCCTCACTTCCTGCCAGGATTTCTGTTTGGCACATGCTTCAAGGATGTGCCCTTTCGCTTTCACACTCCTCCTTCTCCATCTTCCACTCACTGTCAGGTCCTTGGGTGGCACTAGCTGCTTTTCTACAATGAAGCACCGAGCACACATGGATGGAGATTTGATGATCACTGGGTTTTTCCCTCTCTACACTTTGGGAATAGATCACAGTAACAGCCATGCTTCCAAGCAAGAAGAGAACAAGATGTAAGTAATTCAATACTTAACTTCCATTACTGTTTATTCTGAGGACGTTCAATAGGTGGGGAAACTCTGTGTGCACGCATCACGATCTCTGTCTCATCTACACTGAACTCCATCCCTATTGATCCAGGAGCAGCTCAGTTTCATTATTTTGTCTTACATGTACTGTTGAGTGATTTTCTTCCAGCCAGCAGGAGAGGACACTATTTCCTTCCATGTAGTTTCACCTTTACAGGTCTTTAAGTTCTTTACTTTTCTGCAGCATGCCTGTATCTCCCCCATTTCAGCTGGTACTGTGGGAAATGAAGTGATGTTACTACAATTAACCCGAGTCACTGTCATGAGTTCTGTAGTAAAAGGCTGCCACTTCATTTCTTTATCCCCTATACCAGAAGTCTAACTTTTCTTTAGTCACACGAATATTTTCTGAATGTTTATAAAATTTCTTATGGGGGCTCATGCATGTAATCCTAACTAGTCATGGGGCTGATATTTGAGTATGGAGGTTTGGAGCCAACCCGGGCATGAAAATCTATGAAACCTTTTTCTTCAATTAACCAGCCAAATGCTGGAAATGATGATGTAGCTCAAGTGACAGTGTGTTAGCCTTAAGCCAATAAGCTAAAGAACAGTGCCTGGTGTGCACACGTGCACTTTGCACACACACACACACACACAAACATACACTTTCTGAGTGTACACCAGCAGTTACTGTTCCAAATTAAGTCTTGTGTCATTGTTTCATGTCAGATAGGCTCCACAACCCACGTGTTACCAGGAAACTCAGTGTTATGAAAGACTCCTTGGGGGCAATTTACCTGCACAAGATGAGTTCTTTATTTGTGCACATGCATATTCTTGAAGTATTGTCTATAACACTGTCTCTCACTAAAAGTGGCTATACTGAAAAAAAAAGAAAAGAAAGAAAAATGACTGCACAGAACTTCAAAGAAATTCTAGCAAACTATGTGATTCCTTTTGCAAAAAAAAAAGTAATTATCTCCCTCACTGGCACAGGTTTTTAAGTGCTAGTATGACAACTGTAGCTAGAGGCTGCTGCCCACTATTGAGAGCAAAGATCCCAGGTTAGGAATTACTCTCTTTTGTGCTATAGAAGATCCATGGCTTCATTTTATATGTCACTGATATATTTATCTTTCTTACTTTCATCCTGGTCCTGGAATATTAGGGCTTGTGAGCTGTTCCTGAACATTTTTGCTGAAGACTAATGCTCTAGCAGATGAGCCTCCTCTACTTCTGGCATTCTTTGTTTGTTACATGTTGATAAGAGACTCACAGCCATCCCTGCCCAGGCTGCCGTGAAAACAAGATCCTCAGGTCTCAGCCTTACGAGTAGTTAGAAATAAGGTGTGAGGCACTACTGTCGAACTTCATTTATTCTTTATATTCTACACTATATAATTATGTTTAGATGATTTTTATTATTTTAATTTCTCAATATATATTTGAATATTTTTGTGAAGCTGTTAATATAGACACATTGTATAGTATGTTTTCAGCAGGTGGATATTATTTTGCTACTCCAAATACAAAGTAAATTCTGATCTGGGTTAATAAAATTTCATGCATACTATTGACTACAGATAGAAATAGTTATTGACTAAGTTTTTCTTGTAGATAAATAGAGCATTGCAGTTAGACATCAATAGGTGACAGATTTGACTCTCGTCTATGCCTACTGATATTAGCTTATTTTTGCCAATTTTGATACAACATTGTCCTTATGCCAAGTGACTGGTTCATGTTTCAGTTCCACACTGCATGTCACATACTTTGAGTTTATTCACTCACTGTTTTATAACCATTTCTATATCCTGTCACAGATAATTTTTCTCTCCCATATCTGTTATTTATTCTACTGTTTTTCACTTTTCTAAGTTAGCTTGGATTAAGCCAATGGTAAATGGTTTTATTTGGGCTCTTACATGTATTTTTATCTCAAAGCTGATACTCTACCACTACCACTATACCTCTACTTTTAACTAACGTTGGTTGACTGGAGATAAAATGTGCCACGGACTTTTCTGTGACAGCTTGCTTTGACTCAGGATCCTTAGCTGTCGGCTTATTGTTTAGCATGGATTGCAGGTCTAAGCCACTCGTTGAGATAAATTGGATTTCTTGAATATTATCCAAACTTTAATTTTATATACCATTACCAAGACTGTAATTTTTCTCTGGGTTAATGAATAAATAATGGGTATCCTGAATACTCAAATGATTGAATATCATATTTTCTGTTGTGATTTTCTATTTCTAATTTTTTTTTGGGGGGGGTTTGGATCTGGTCATGGGGCCTGAACTCTGGGCCTGGGTGCTGACCCTCAGCTCTTCAGCTCAAGGTGAGTGCTCTACCTCTATTTCTAATTTTTAAGTGTCTGTTGCTTGATTGGATTTTTTCTATTCTAGTATTTAATTTTTAGAATTGTCTTCCAATACATTATTCATCCTCTGTGAGATGTATAGCTAGCAAGACCTGTCCCACCATTTCTTTCATTGTGCTGAAACTTTTCAATTGGATACAAGCACAATTACTTTATATTTCCAGTGCTTGGGTTGGAAGTTGTGACTTTTCCAGTAAGGAAAAGGATTCTACCATTTAATCACACCAGAGCATAATTATTCCTATAGCTTTATGAACTATTGACTTTTATGTTACCTGCATATTTATATTTCCTCTCATTTTCACGATTACTTGCAAAGTTCAAGTCTCTATTAAGAACTAATCAACGTTGAGATTAAAAAATATATTGTCTAGTTTGAGTGTTTCACACATGCATGCCCAACTTCACAATGCTAAGGGTGTCATGTTTGAGCCATATGTTATTTGACATCTTCTCCAAGAATCAGATATCTATTGTTTGCAATTACTTTGACCCATGTGTCTGTTTTTATCAGAATATTTTCTGCTATTATGGTTATGCAGTATAAGTAAAGAACAGATATATGGATGTTTTTGTGCTGTTCTTGTGTTAAAATAGCTCTGGCTAATGAAGGATTTCCTTTTTCATAAAATTCAGTTTTGCCTTTTCTATTTCTATGAAGGAAATAATAGGTATTTTTGTATACACTGGACTGAATCTTCTATAGATAGTTTTTCAGTAATACAGCTATTTTCACCATACTGTTTCTGGCATACAGAATAATGTGAGGTGTGGGTTCATATGGGAAATTTAATGTTTTAAACACTTTATATTTAATGATTTTCCTTCAGTTTTACCACCCTATTGTTTTTTAAGAACATCCTTTTTCTTTTATTGATTATTGCTATTGTGTTTTTAGTCTCTACTTCTTTTTTTCTACTTGATTATTTCATTCCTTCTACTAATTTTGTTTTTTTTTCTAATTCCTTGAGCAGCAGCATATGTTCTTTAATACAGCATCTCTATTCCTGATTTCAGAAAAGGTTGTCACAGTTTCATTTCATTGATCTTTTTCTATATGTATAGATTCTGATATTCTGTTTTCATTTATATTTGTTCCAAAAATCAGTAAACTTCTTGAAATTTTCCTTGAGAAATAAGTCATTTAATCATGCATTAATCATTTAATTATATTAAATAATTTGAATTAAGTGAAATTAAATATTAATTAAATTAAAGGCTTTATTTCTGATTGAAAAAGAATTCATTTCATTTCAATGTTATGGGAATATTTTTTATAATTTCCTTGTTAATTTCCAGCCTTACCACAGTTTGATTTGCAGGTGTTCCCAATGTACTTTCCATAATGTTAAAATCTGGTTGTTTTGTGTCCTATCTATCCCATAATCTCTCCTGGAAAATGGTCAATATGTTGATGATATATGGTTTATTCAGACATTGGGTGAAAAGTTCTGTAGGTGTATATGAGGTTCATCTAATTATGGGTGAAATTTAATTCTGATACCTCCATGTTGACTTGGTCAGGAGGGTCTCTCCAGAAAATCTGCGGCTTTTAGTGTGTTGGGAACTACATCAATGTCTGCTTACATAGGGTTAAGTGTTTTGATCATGTGTTAGTATACATTTACAATTGTTATGTCATTTTGTTGATCATTGCTTCATCATTGCATTACAAAGTTGGCACATGTAATTGCTTTAATTAAGATCTATTTGATATGATGTTATGGATATTTTTGCTTTCTTTTCTCTTTAATTTGCTTGGATTGCCCTATTTCATTCATTTTTCCCCCTGTTGATGTACATGTATTGCTATTATAGGGATGATGTACAGAAAGTAAGATGAAGAGAACATTTCTTTTCTAACAATGTCACCCCTTCCCTCACTATATTTCCCTCTCATCTGCACCCACTAGGTCTATAGTTTATTTTCAACATTGTGCCTAGTGAGTAGCACTGCTCCATTGTTCAACATCTGTTCGACCAATTCTGTGACTCTATGCTCACAAAACAGCAACAAAGAATATAACCCTCTTGTTCCATTTTCCATTAGTTCTTTTTACCAAATATTATTTTATATTATCAGATGCACACAGGTATTACACTTTTGTGTTCCTCTCTTGAGTATATTCTCCTTTGTTCTCACTGGGGGGAGATGCCTAGAGACCTGTATAATTTATCATGTACAAGTGTTGATTTTTGTTGTTTTGTTTTTACCATTTGGTTTGTTTACTTGTAGATTTATTGCTACATTCTAGCTACTATACTCAGAGAAAACATGCAACTTGTATTTCTCTGGGTCTGCTTACATTCCTTGCTTACGCTCATTGAAGATCACTGATAGTGAATTGGCTTTTTCTGGAATCAAATTATCCTTTGGCCTGAGGGTTTTAGTCATTCAGGCATTTAAACTCTTATTTGAAGAGTTTGCATTCCCAGTCAATATTTATAGATCACTTCTCAACATTGCCATTATGCACCTTATTCTCCTGGTTTATTGAAACTTCTTCTTTCCTTCATCTCCTTTAGAGACTTCGGTGTGAGTTCAATAGTAGTGAGTTTTGACATGTGGATTATGAGTTTTCATTTGTCTTCTACATATTTTGTGGTACTTATGGGGCTTAAAATAGATTACAAGAAGCTATTTTGGAATGATGACAAATATCTGTGATGATGAGGAGTAAAAAAAAAAAAAGAAAACCTATACACACATATAGTAGAGGGCTCTGATCAAATCCATAAGTGAATGTAAAGACATGTTATAATGAAATCTTTTCCTTTAACTTTTAATGAAACTTTTCTTTAATATTATACGGTCAGATAAGTTGATGTTAGGCAAAATGAACCCCAAGATAAGGACTCAAATGTTTTTTCTTTCTTGCTTTTGTTTCTAACATATTTATAAGATATTTCTTTGTTGCTTTGTATGCCCCTCCCCCATGGCATAACCCTTGTTTTCACTGTATTTGATGTCGGTATAATTTGTGGAGGGGAAGGTGGACCCATTGCAACAATGAGATATACAAGACGTTATGTCAAAAAATGTTTATAACTTTGGCGTGGAGTGGAGGGCTGGGGGGGAGCGGGGGAGAGAAATGGGAAGGGGAAACAAAGGAGGAGGCAGCAATGCTTGATAAGAAATGTACTCATTACCTTGCCCATGTAATTGTAACCCCTCTGTACGGTATTTTCACAATAAAAAATACAAAATAAAAAAAAGATAAGATGGGGTCACAATTTTTCCAAGAAATGTACTTACTTTCTTACTAATGTAACTGTACTCCCTCTGTACATCACCTTGGCAATAAAATGAATATAAAAATCATTTTCAGATAAAATATTAAAGCCATACAAATGAAAATGGCAACTACATTTTATTCCTCCCATCATTTGTAAATTAATGATTCAATTTTACATTGTTCTATGGCAATTTCTAGATATGTTAATAATTTTCCCTTGCAGAGCACCAGTGGCTCACTCCTGTAATCCTAGCTACTCAGGAGGCTGAGATCTGAAGATTGCAGTTCAAATCTAGCCCAGGCAGGAAATGTCTATAAGACTCTTATCTCCAATAAACCACTCATAAAATTGGAAGTGGCATATTTTGGGCTATAGTAAATAAAGCTGCAATAAACATGGCTGTGGTGGTAGATTTATTCTATCCTTGTTCATACACTATTGGATATATGTTCAGAAAGGAGTTGTTTTGTCATAAGTTAGTTCTATGTTTGGTGTTTTAAGGACTCTCTGCTTTCCAGACAGGGTGAACAAATTTTGAGTCCCACAACCAATATAATAGAGTTCCCTTTTGGACAGTTCCTTGCCAGCATTTCTTTTTGTTTCCTTGATAATGGCCATTCTAAATGGGTTGAGGCACACTCCCAATTTGGTTTTGATTTGTGTTTCTTTTATGACAAGATACATTGACTATTTTTTCATGTGCCTATTGGTCATTTTTATCTCTTGTTCTGAGATGTTTCTCTCGAGTCATTAGCTCACTTAGTAGTTGGGATGTTGAATTTTAGAAGAATCAGCATTTTGAGCCCTTCGTATATTTGGATATGGGGCCTTTCTCTGATTGATACTGGGTAAAAATCCCCTCTTCTGTGCTTTTTCTATTTAGCTTGTTACCTATGTGGTTTGCAGTGTGGAAAAAAAAATTAAGTTTGGAGTAGTCTCATTTATCATTTATTTTTTAGGATTCAGGAATTTTATTTAGAAAGTTTTTAATGTGTTCCAAGGAGCCCTCACCTTCCCTTACCCCTCCCTGTAAATGTTTCATGTTTTCTGGCTTTACATTGAGGTCTTGGATTCAGTTTAATTTGATGTTGGTGCAAGGTGACGTATAGATATCTAGTTTAAATTTTCTGCAAATGGATGTCCAGTTTTGCCAGCACCATTCTTTCTGCCTATATTTTTGAGCCCTTTAGCAAATAGTAGATGGATATTTGTTTATTTGTTTATTACATAGTCGTCTGTTACATTCATTTTCTGGCTTCACTTTCTGCTAATACCATGCTGATTTCATTACTATGCCTCTAAAAAAGAGCTTGAAGTTCAGTATTGCCATTCATCCAATATTGTTCTGACCACTGAGGATTACTTTGCTTTTCACCTTTTTTTCTAATTCTTTATGAGTTGGGATTTTTTGGATATTGTGTTGAATTTGTAAATTACTTTGGGCAGTTTTTCCATTTTCACAATACTATTACTTCCAGTCCAGGAGCACAGAATATTTTTTCTGTTTTTTTAAATCCTACTTGCTTTCATTTTTCAAATTGTTAAAGTTTTCAATCTAGTGGTTTTTCACCTATTGGTTCATTTCCAGGTATTTTATTATTTTTGAGGCAGTTGCTATTATAAGTTCAGCCTTGATCTTCTGGCAATGGCATAAGTAAAGGTAATTAATTTTTGTGAGTTGATTTCATACCTGGCTATTTTGTTAAAGTTCAGGTCAAGTTTAGTAGCTACAGAAGAGGAGATTTGCACTCCTTAAGTACAAGGTCATTTCATCTGTAAAAAGGTAAGTTTTTACTTTACCTTCCCTATTTGGTTCACCTAAATGCTTTTCCCCTGCATATTGCTCTAGCTAGGAATTCCAATTGTATGTTGAAGAAGAATGTAGAGAGTGGAAATTCTTGTTTTATTCCTGAATTTAGGGGAAATATCTTTAGTTGTTTACCATTAAGCATAAAACTGGCTGTATATTGTTCATATACAGTCTTTCTTACATTGAGGAATGTTCCAAAGATTCCTAGCTTAAGGTTATGGATATCTTCAAAGGTTTTTTTCTGCTTCAATTGAGTTATTCATGTGTATTTTGCCCTTGATTCTGCTGATGTACTATAATATGTTAATTGACTTAGATATGTTAAACTATATTTGCATCCCTGGTATGAATCCCTTTGATTATAATGTATGATTTTCTGGATCTGTTGTTGGTTTCTATTTGTCACTATCATGGAGAGTTATTGCATCAATGTTCATTGAGGAGAAAGGTATAGAATTGTCTTTTCTCAATGTGGCCATCTCTTGTTTGAGATGAGTGTAATTCTAGCTTCACAGAATTAGTAGTGTTCCATCCCTTTCTATTTATTTGAAGACTTTGAGTAGTACTGGTGAAAATTCTCCTTTAAAAGTATTTTAGAATTTGGTTGTAAACCTATCAAGTGCTGGGTAGTTCTGGAGAGTAAGATCTGTTATTTCCAATGTAATTCCATTGCTTGTGAAGGGTCTGTTTATTTTACTTATGGGTATTTGATTTATTTATCACAGATTATTATGGTAGAGTTGATATTCAGAGGGGTTACAGGTACATGAATAAGGAGTACAATTCTTTTTGAATCATGTCTGCTCTTTTATCACTCTCTCCCTGTCTTTCCTTACCATCCCCACCCACAAAATATCCTGTTCATTTTCTACATAGTGTCTAATGAATATCACTGTTTTAATGCTTCACTGTGTCCCTCTATTTCTCTCATTACCCTCCCCTTCTCAAATCAGATGAACTTATATAGAAAAAAATGAGTACCGAAGTCAGAAAGTTTGGCCACCTGGAATAAAGCAGAGCAGAAACAAACAAAAGACACATGTAATGTTTCCTGAGGTGCTGAACACACTTACTTCTTCATCTATCTATTGACCATTTTGTTTTCCTCTGAGAAGTCATTCTTAAGGTCTTTGGCTCTTTCTTTGATTGGGTTGTTGAGATAGGGAGTTTTGTTTTGTGGTGTAATTTTTTGAGCTCTAGGTATATGCTAGATAGAACCATTTTGTCTGATATATAGCTAGTCAAGATTTTTCTCCCATTCTGTGGACTATTCATTTATCTTCCTAGCTATGTCCCTTGCTACGCAGAAACTCTTGAGTTTAATATGGCCCCATTTATCCATTCTTTCTTTGAATTTTTGTGATTCTGGATCTTTGTTTAGAATGTTTAACCCTTGGCTGTTTCTCTAGGCCTTCTTGTGTCCTGCCTTACATTGAGGTCTTTGATCAATTTAGAGTTGATTTTGGTGCAATGAGATATATGGGCATATAGCTTCTGTTTTCTGCATGTAGATAGTCAATTTTGCTAGCACTCTTTGTGTAAGAGGCTATCTTTCTTGGAAGCTGTGCTTTGGTTCTATTATCAAATATTGGTGGGTATACGATTGTGTGATTGTTTCTATGTCTTCTGTTTGATTGGGCTTCAGGCCAGTACCAAGTTTTTTTTTATTACTATGTCTTTGTAATGAAGCTTCAACTTTGGAAGTGATCTTCCTCCTTCACTGTTCTTCCTGCTAAGGATATTATTTTTGTCACTTTAGATCTTTAATTATTCCATATGAATTTTTGATTGATTTGTCTATTTCTTTGAAGAAAGTTGCTGGAATTTTGATGGATATTTCATTTGTATATTGCTCTGGGTAGAATTGGTATTTTCATGATGTTAATTCTTCCAAACCAGGAACATGGTATGTTTTCCCGTTTCCTTGTCAGTTTCAATGTCTTTTTAAGAGCTTTCAAAGTTTTCACAATATAAATCCTTCCCATCTTTGGTTAAGTTAATTCATATGTATTTTTTTCTTTTTTAATTACAAAGATATTGTACAGAGGGGGAAACTAAACTTTTCTGAAATCTAGGGATAGTGAAGAGTTCTTTTTTTTTTTAATTGTGAAAATACCGTACAGAGGGGTTACAATTACATGAGCAAGGTAATGAATACATTTCTTATAAAGCATTGTTGCCTCCTCCTTTGTTTCCACTTACCATCCTTTCCCATTTCCCCTCCCTTCCTACTCCCTCCCCACGCCAAAGTTGTAAAGTTCATTTTTTCACATAAGGTCTTGTACATCTCATTGTTGCAATGGGCCCACCTGTATCCTTATTTAAACAATTTGTTTTTTCCCTTCCCCTCCACAAATTATACCAACATCAAATACAGTGAGAACAGGGATTGTACCATGGGGGAGGGACATACAAAGCAACAAAGGAATCATCTTATAAATATGTTAGAAACAATAGCAAGAAAGAAAAAAAACATTTGAGTCCTTATCTTGGGGTTCATTTTAACTAACATCAACCTATCTGATTGTTTCTGCTTGTCTCAGACATATACTACTTGAAATCAAGAAAGCAACTCCATTTGTCATAGTCTTACAAAAATACTTAAGAGATAGAAACGTAAGTCCCATGGTTTCCCTCTCTTAAGTATTTTTGTAAGATTATGACAAATGGCGTTGCTTTCTTGATTACAGTATCACTCTTCTCACTGTTGGCACACAGGAAGGCTACTGATTTTTGTGATTTGATTTCATACCTTGCTCCTTTGCCAAACTTTTTAATCAATTTAAGTAGCTTGGGGTGAAGAATCTATAGTATTCTTTCAATATAGGATCATATTGTCCACCAAGAGAAATACCTTTACTACTTCTTTCCCTATTTGGATCCTATTTATGTGTTTCTGTTGCCTTATTTCTCTTCCTAGGAATTCCAGCAGTGTGTTCAAGAGGAATAGAGAGTGTAGACATCCTTGTGTTGTTCTGAATTTAGAGGGAATGGTTTTAATTTTCTCCCTTAAGTATAACACCGTCTGTAGGTTTGTCATAGATATTTATTATATTGAGGAACCTTTCATGGATTCATAGCTTCTGTAGAGTTTTTATCATAAAAGTATTAAATATTCTCAAATGAGTTTACTTAGTATATTGAGATGATCATATGGTTCTTTACTTCTATGGATGTGTTGAATTACATTGATTGACTTGTGTATATTGAGCCAGGTTTGCAATCCTGGAACGAATCCCATTTGAACATAATGTATGAGGCTTTTTAAATTTTGGATTACTTGTTCAATTAGGTTGCTAGAATTTTGTAGAGAAGTTTTGCATCAATGTCCATCAAAGGAATAGTTCTCTTTGACGGATGGGTTTCTATGTGTTTGGGGATGAGTATTATGTTGTTTTCACAGAATGACTTTGGTAGCGATCTTTCCCTTTCTAATTCATTGAAGAGTTTAAGGAATATAGAGTGAGTTCATGTATGAAGAATTTATAGATTACTGCTGTGAATACATCTGGTCCTGAGCTTTTCGTGGTGGCCTTTATTGCCAATTCAATTGCCTTATTATTGGCTATTTATACCACTGCCTGGAACTGGTCCTCCAAGGAAGGAGTCCCCTATGAGGTACTCACAGATTCCAGAGCCTCTGTTTTGAGCTGGGCAGCAGGAGTCTTCTTGATGGGCCTCTGTGTCTGGATGTATCATTCTCAATCTCCTCTTTGTGTTGTGTGATAGCAGCATCAGCCTCTCCATGAGGTTCCCAAGCTGATTTAGATGTCTGCCCTGTTTTCCCTCTTTGTGTTTCTAGGTTTAGTGCTTTGTGGCATGATTTCTTCAGTATGACACCGTTCTCTGTTTAAAGTTTGGTTAGTGGAACTTTAGGTAGGTTTTTCTTGCTCTCCCTGAGCTGCCTGAGGAGACTAGGGGCAGAGGCTGCAGCCACTCAGCAGTGGTCTGCATGCTGCCTTACTGTCTTCTGCTCCTGTGTTTATGCTGAGAGATATCTTCTGTATTTGAATGAGTCTTTATCTGTTTAAAGTTTGATTGGTGTGGATGTCTTGAGGTTAAGTGGATGCAGGGAATCTAAATAGCTGTTTTGTCAGGGCTAGACACATCTAAAGAGTTTACATATGATTGTCTCACCATCTTCCTGGAAGTATGAGTTCTGTCTTTGAGGTGCATCATTATCGTATTGACTTGAGATTTTTTCTAATTGGTTGGTGCAAGCACTTACAGACATGGATTGTCCTCTGAGAACTGCCTTTGTTGTGGGTCAATGGAGTTGATATTTTATGTGTTTTTTTTCACATTGAATTCAAGAAATGATTAAGTATTATCTCTCTCTTTAAAGATTTCCTGAACAATCATCAATGAGTGGCTCAGTTTCCATGAGTTTGAATATTTTCTGTGATTCATTTGCTGTTGTACACAACTTTTATTGTGTTCATAGGAAACAGGGTATACATTCTTGTATATTTTTCTTGTTCATTAATGTATCTGTTTTGTGGTCTGAAAAACTTTAGTATTTCATGTAGGCAGTGTTTAGTGGAGACATATTCTCTTAACTGTGTTTCTCTGGGAACATCTGAATCCTTCCTTCATTTCTACAGTATAGTTTGTTAGGTGCAATACTCGCGGTGGATAATTTAGACTTTTTATCTTCAGTACTGTAAAGATCTCTTGCCATGTTCTGTTGACTTATATGGACTCTACTGAGGAGTCAGATGCTAAAGAAATGGGTGCACACCTATGCCACAGAGGTCCCATTTCTGTTCTACTTTAAAGAATCATCCCTGTATATGTGTTCTACTTGTTTGTGCTTCATGCTAAGACAGCTTGCTATAGATGTCATGGTTAAAAATTTGATTATCCTTTCATCTTTAGGACTGTTACTTTGTATGCAAGTCTATGTTTGCTTTTTAAAAATAATCTCATCAAGTTTCAACAAACCTTTTCACACATCTTCATTACTTCATTTTATTTTTCCATATGTGCATGTTCAAACTCACTATTTTCTTCTATTTAGAACAATTTATGATATGACAGGCTTTCATTGTGATCACTTCACATATACATACGGTATATATGAAACAAGATGATAGTTTCATTAGTATTTCCATTGCTCCTTCATTGTTTCCTTTTAAACAATACCAGTAGTTTCTTTAGAATATGCCCACTCATGAGCTTGCATGTAAACACACACAAACACACTAGATATTCACACATACCTTGGCACACACAGACAGGACACAGAGAAAGAAAGAAGGAAAAGTACTTTGATTTTCCTTTTTTCTTTTTTGCTCTAGTGATTACTTTTCAGTATCTCAATCTATTTTGGGAAGAGAGTAGTGATCAATACATTTTACAATGGAGGCTTTGAAACTGGGATTACTATGCAAAGCTTACCTTCAATTTTCTTCTCAACCATCATGTCATGATTTCCTGTCTCCAAAATGAGTTCCTTGAACTTGGATGCATCCCTTGAGTTCCTTGAAATTGGATGCATCCCTTTTGTTTTGTTAGATAAATAAAATTAAAATCCCTATCCACAATAGTTCAGCTCTTTTTTCTGGTTGTTATGAATAAGAGCTATTCAATATGTTGGTCTGTGAGCAGAGCTAGCTATAGAATCATTCATAAATAACACTCTGCTTCTGAATATTGAAGTTAAATTAAACATTCCTTAGTTAGCCTGACATGCCTATAAACACAGAATTATTTTCAACACAGGTATGGCTAGTTGCCTTAATGTAAAGGCAACACAACAAACATTTGCTGTCTCATAAAAACTGAATCCAAGACAACAGCCTTTTGTTGTGGTGCATGTGGTAAAGGGGGAAACAAGCTCTCCCTCACCTTAAATAAGTATCTGAATCTCATTCATGACCAATGCCCTTCATGTCCTTAAGTAGATCTTTATACAAGCATACTACACTACATTCATCTCCCATTCTTATTGAGGTAATATTTTAACATATTCTTTGAAAACGAAGCAAGCATTTAATGTGTCAAAGTCTTAAGTTTTGAAGTACTCCTACTCAATTTCTTTCCTCATTATGTAGGTTTATCTTCAAGAACTACCAGTGTGTTTTGGCCTTGGCTTTTGCTATTGAGGAGATCAACAAAAATCCTGATCTTTTACATAACTTGACTCTGGGATATGATATCTATGATGTTGAATTCAGAACTTGGACAATGTTTAAGAATCTCTTCATTTGTCTCTTTGGGAAGTATATGTTTCCGAACTACTCCTGTATGAGAGACAGCAGATCTATAGCAGTACTGACAGGACCATCAGGCATAACATCTGACCAGATTGGGACATTTCTAGGACTCTACAGATTTCCACAGGTGAGGGTACCATGTGTGGAAGGATACAATAATGTCTTATTTGGTGGCATTTCAGGTGATAGAAGAGAATGATAGGGAGATATTGTATTTTTGAACCCATCAAGTTTTGTGGTATCAAAGAGTATTTACTCAAAGAGAGTTGGAAATATATATTTTCACACTTTGGAAAAAGATAGATTTTAGCACACAAATGGATAATTTATTGTTTCAAGTCTTGACAATAATTTACTTTAATAAATCAGGAAATTTAAAATGACATACCAGTGTGAAGATATTGAGGATACTTATGGCTCACACATATTTTCCTAGCTAATCAGGAAACTCATATCTTCAAAGATACCCACAAAGGGAACAAGGTGAATGTGTCACTCCATTGGTACAACACAAGTCTTCAAGGAAATTGCCATGGAAGTTCAAGAGCCGATGTGTTTGTGCCCCTGTACTGGCATTCATGTATATATATATACACACACACACACACACACACACACACGAAAGGTATTATGTTGAATGAGGTAAATCAGGATCAGAACACAAAAGGGTAAATGTGTCCTCTCAAATGTGAAAGTTAAATCTAAAATATGAACATGTAACATGAAATAACTATGGAACACCATATAGACACATATATAGATAAATAGATCGATAGATTGATAGATACATCAATAGATATATGATTAATCTGACTAAAGTATGGTATAAAGATTGGTAGAACTCTATGATGTAACTTTTATGATCTACTGACAGTATAAAAATGAATACCAGAAAAGTGAAACATGTCTTATCTGAGTGGAGTAGGCACTAAAGGAAAAATGCAAAGGAATATGGAGTAAATGGGTGATAAAAAGCAACATGATATACAATGGGCATATATGAAAATGGAATTAGGAGTGGGTTAGGTTGGGATGAGTTGATGGAAATAGTGACAAGTATCAAGAGACAATTACAAGTCAATTGATATGTTGTGCAACATTTCAAAAACAATTAAATTATTTTTTCAAAAAATAAAACAAAACCTTCCTTCTATCTAATTCAACTGGTTCTTAACAGAATTCAAGACTGAGATTGTGATGCATGACAATCTTCTCATTCATGGAGTGTCCAATTTTCTTTCTCTGTAGTTTACCTTTGGGCCTTTTGATCATGCCCTGAGTGACCATAACAAGTTTCCTGCTCTCTATCAGATGGCCCCAAAGGATACGTCAATAGCAACTGCCATGGTCTCTTTACTGCTTCACTTCAGCTGGAGCTGGGTGGGACTGTTGACCTCACAAGTTGAGAATGGTGCATGGGTTCTTGCTGAATTGAAAGATGAGATGGCCAGAAACAGAGTTTGTGTAGCCTATGAGCTAGTGATCTTAAGCCAAGACGTGTCATATATATTCAAACTCATGGCAGTTCATAGCGAGGTAAATCTATCTTCAGCAAGTGTCCTCATCATATATGGTGATAATGATTCACTGATACTTTTAATGGTATTTATTGAGCAAATTTTTATGCATGGCAAAGTTTGTATCATGAACTCTCAATGGGATTTCACCATGAAGAGGAAATATTTCATGATAGGGTCATTGCATGTACCTCTGATTTTTGTACATCATCATGTAGAAGTTTCTGGATTCATAGATTTTGTCAAGGCAGTTAAGCCTTCCAAATACCCAGAAGACATTTTTCTTGCCAGGCTGTGGTTTCTGTCATTTAATTGCTCATATTCTGAGTGTGACTGTGTGGCATGGGACAACTGTGCTCAGGATGCCTCTTTAGATTTGTTGCCTGGGCATATTTTTGACACGAAAATGTCTGGAGACAGTTACAATGTATACAACACAGTGTATGCTGTAGCCCAGGCTCTCCATGAGATGCTTCTTCATCAAACAGAAGTTCAAACAATGGGAAATAGAAAGGAAACAGTGACTTCACCTGCAAAGGTAATTTCTTCTTGGTTGGAGCACACACACTATGAGCAAAGGCATTTTCAAGAGGGGTTGCTTATAGTATGAAATTAAATATTTTCTGTAAACATGCATGTTTGTTTCTGTATATGTATATATATGTTGTGTGTTTATATATACAAATATATATGTTTGTATTTATATGTCATACATAAATTGATTGCTGGAATTAATGAATATTTCAGTATTTGAAGCAATTTTCTCAACTCTTAAGTTTTTCCTTTCTATTTTCAGAAACTATAAGCACAATATTGAACAAATTTAAATTCAGATTTAAAATATTAAATATTTCAGGTGCTTTAAAAATCCTATATGATTTTTTTATGTTTCAATGTCTTTGAGGTACTCTAGACATGTGGCAATATGCTGTTAAGAAAATAACAGGCCATTTACAAGGACAAAATATATTCCATATTGGTATAAAATAATTTTGGCCAGAACAGGGACTTGAACACACTGCGTGGGCTATATCCCCTGGGCTCTTTGTGCTCAAGGCTAGTTCTCAATGACGTGAGCACAGCATTTCTTCTGGATTTTTCTAAATTGTTATTGGGTCTCACTAACTTTTCTGCCCAGGCTGGCTACTGAGCATGAATCTCTCATCTGAGCTGCCTGAGTAGCTAGGATTACATCTGTAAGCCGCCAGCAACTGGCTCATGAGTTGCTTTACTAACAACTTCAACATGTTCATAGCTAGTGTTTTGAAAACTGCACACTGAGCTGTTCCCTACGAGTTTCTGCAGTCATAGCAAAGGATGACCTACTGAACAAAATTATCAATATTTTCCTAAGTGACAAAGTTTCATTCAACTTTTGGAATTAAACATTTAGGAACCTCAAGCTAGAGACATTCACAAAATAATGATGCTGCAAGATGGAGTAAAATTATTTCTCTGGAAAAAAAAGTTCTTCTACTCTTTTTCTGAGTGATCAGGAAAGATTATTTTTCAGGGTAATTATTTTATTCCTCCATACATTTTCTCCTGAGATACTTGATTATGTGTCTCTACATTTTTTTGTATTCAGAATCAAAGATTAAAGGCAATAAGGAGTGTTTCTTACTTCAGGTTTTCTGTGCTATCTCTGGGATTCACTTCACCATAAGATGATGTCTCTCTTTTAGCTGCATAATTTTCTGAAGAACATCCCGTTTTTCAATCCTACTAGAGATCAAATAATTTGGGAGATGAAAAGGAATTTGGAGCCAGAGTATGACATTCTGAACATTTGGAATTTTCCAGAAGGTCTGGAACTTGCAGTGAGAATAGGGAAGTTTTCTCCATATGCTCCACATGCCAATCAACTGTCTTTATATGAAGATATGGTAGAATGGGCCATTGGAACTACAGAGGTGGGTTGGATCTAATCCTAATAATTTTAACCACACAAAATCAGCAAGAGTCACCCTTTACATTTATACCTGGCTGAGTGCCAGCAAACTTCTCCTACAATCCTAGCAACTAATAGAACTGAAATGGGAAATATCATAGTTTTGCATCCGCTCACACAGGAAAGACTATGTTATTCTTATCTCCAATTAACCACCCAAATTCTTGAAGTAGACCTGTGACTCAAGTAGTGGAATACTATCCTTGAGCAAAAATAGCTCAAGTCCAGTGCCCAGGACTTGTGTTCAACCCCAGGAACAGAAACAAAAGAGTTAAGTGGGTTTCTACATGTTGATTTTGAATATTGTCATAAGATGTAAATTACATTTATATCAGTAGGTATCTACACTGTGATCAAGTACCTGAAGAATTAATTTATGTGGTTGAAAGGTTTCTTTTGCTCCCTTCTGTGGAGGTTTATTTAATGGTTAATTGAGCTGCTATTTAACTATCTTTGGTTAGAGGAATCATTGAAGGCATCTGTGACAAGAGGGTTATGTCATGGTCACTAGAAAACAAAAAGAAAGATAAGATGACCCTGGGGTTCATATAACCCTATAAAGTAGAGGTTTCCTCTTTGTTCTTCCACATGTCACAGTTGAGTAGGAAACAGCATATAGTGACATGAATTCACGGACATCCCATAGGGCTGTACAGTAGAAATTACTTTCTCACCACTACTTTCAGGCTTTGAAAGATCCCATACCTTTCAGTAATTCAACAAGATAGAAATCAAGGCACATAGGCTTTGAGAGTCATGGAATATGCAACCAATAACAGATTTCAATAAATTGACTGCACTTACCTGCATTCTTTAAAACAATGGATTTTTGCAGTGTTTGATATGTGTCTGAACAGTCACTGGCACAACCCTGTCTTTCCTCAGACTCCTCACTCTGTCTGCAGTGAGAGCTGTGGTCCTGGATTCAGGAAATCCCCTCAGGAGGGAAAGGCTGCCTGTTGCTTTGATTGTACATCTTGCCCAGAAAATGAGATTGCTAATGGGACAGGTGAGTCGATGACTTATGAAGAAATCCTTTACTTCTCCCTAGTTTTCCTCAATCCAAACAAGTTAAAGCAAAAATTATGCATTAAATTCTTGCAAGAGTTGGTTTTGCTAATTGTAATATGATAGATCATGACTTTGAATTATATTTTTAGTAATATTTCAGGCACAGTTATCTCCAGGGATCCTTCTTATCACTAATCATTATGACAAGTCTAAACTCTAATAGGAAACTCTAATAGGGGAAACATGAGGGAAGGGGTAACAAGTTTGAAAAAATGTACTTATTATCTTACTTATGTAATTGTAAACCCTCTGTACATTACCTTGACAATAAAAAGTCTAAATAAAGAAGATTAAAATGGGACAAGATTATGGCTTGGGAAAAATACAACAAAAAACTTTTAAGATTGTAAATGCTGACATTTGAGGATTTCACCTAAGTGAAAAATTCCTAAATTCAGTGATGAAAACCAGTTCATAAAACGATGTAATGGTAGTGTTCATGTCTCAACAGATATGGAGCAATGTGTGAAGTGTCAAGTTCATCAGTATGCCAACATACAGAGAACTCAGTGCCACATGAGAACAGCAAGTTTCCTGGGCTTTGAAGATCCCTTGGGTATGGTTCTGGCCTGTACGGCTCTTTGCTTCTCCTTGCTAACTGTTGCTGTTCTTGGGATATTTTTGAAACACCAAGACACTGCCATTGTCAAGGCTAATAACCGTGCTCTCAGCTACATCTTGCTCATCTCCCTCATCTTCTGTTTCCTCTGTTCCTTGCTCTTTCTTGGCCATCCAAACACATTTACCTGTATTTTACAACAGATCACATTTGGGGTTGTGTTCACTGTGGCAATTTCCACAGTGTTGGTCAAAACGGTGATTGTGGTCCTGGCCTTCAAGGCCACTTCTCCAGGGAGAAAGATGAGGTGGCTACTGGTATCAGGGGCTCCTAACTTCATCATCCCCATCTGCACCCTTATCCAGGTGACCTTCTGTGGCTTCTGGCTGGGAACCTCTCCTCCCTTTGTGGACACAGATACATACTCTGAGCATGGCCACATTATCATCCTGTGCAACAAAGGCTCCCTCACTGCTTTCTATTGTGTCCTGGGATACCTTTGCTCCCTGGCCCTGGCCAGCTTCACTGTGGCTTTTCTGGCCAGGAACCTGCCTGACACCTTCAATGAGGCCAAGTTCCTGACCTTCAGCATGCTGGTGTTCTGCAGTGTGTGGCTCACCTTCCTGCCTGTCTACCACAGTGCCAAAGGGAAGGTCATGGTGGCTGTGGAGGTCTTCTCCATCTTGGCCTCCAGTGCGGGTCTTCTGGGATGCATTTTTGTCCCAAAGTGTTACAACATCTTATTAATACCAAATAGAAATTCTCTGCATGTCTTCAGAGATAAAAAGCAGTAGGATAAATAAGCATTCTTAAGTTTAAGCACATAGGTTTGATTAGTATACAGAAGATCTGATCTAAATATACAGTAATTATCTCTTCCTGTCATAGTTTATATTATGGAATTTATATGTCAAAGAATAAGGATCTAGTGTACATTTTTGTAGTAGTGGTATTAACAAGTTATTGTGACCACAATTTGAATTGGAGTTTTGATTCTATATTTTTTGTTCCTACTTTTAAATATGCACTTAATTCTATTATCCCCTCTTCTTCACGTCTTTTCACTCTTATGCTTCTCAATAACTCTTCTAAATGTTTCATTATATTGACTTCCTGTCCACACACCACTATGTTGCAAAGTCCTCAAATCCATTTCATTAATGTTTTCCTCTTCACAAATTTACATCTTTTAATGTTGTCCTTAGAGAGTATTTTGTTCAATACTTGCATATTTCTACTCACACATTTACACCTTCAAATTATCCTCTCTTTTGTGGGACCTTTCTCAAAGTCCCAGTCTCTCCTTTTCTTTGTGTCTCTCCATCTCCTCCTTTTCTTCCTCTTCCCACTCATATGACTTGTCTATGCTACAAAAATACACTTTGATTTAAGGTTACAATGTATGAGATATTTTAAATTTTCTCTTTATTTGTACAAAAAACAGTACAGAGGGGTTATGGTTACATGAGCAAGGTAATGAGTGCATTACCTTGTTGCCTCCTCCTTTGTTTTTCCCCTACCATCCCTTCCCTCCCCACCTCCACAATTTCCTCTGAAGATTAAAGTCTGTTGCACATAATAATAAGCCCCTTTTTGCCTACTTTTTTATTTTATGGTTGATTAATCACTGCATTAATTTGACACCAAGTATTTTGAATATTTAAAATATATGATTATTTCTTGTAATATCACTACATACCATCTTTTCAAATAGGAAAATTTTTATTTGCCACCTTTCAAAACCTTGACAAGACAATCTTTACTTATTGTTTCATATAGGTTGATTTAGTTGGCTCTATATTATGTTTACAGAATTATATATTTAAGAGATCCAGACACAATTGCACTCATTTCTTGCCTGTTCAAGAGTTCTTTACATGTTTCTTCTGATAATAATTTGATTCATTATGCATACTTGTTCTCAGGGCCTATACTGTCCTTTACGTTTTTCACTCAAAGATTGTTTACCAGTTGAATGACAGCTGCATTGCTAGCTGTTTGGTCTTTTACTGGAAATAAGAGTCTCGGACACTTACCTCCCCAGGCTGATTTCAAACCTCTTCTCACTTTAAATCTTTAAAAGATACATGGCTGAATACCTTACCATAGCTACCTATAAATACATAGTTAAGTAACATCATAGCTTTCTATGAACTGAATTTTTGGTTGACAATAAAACAATGTTTGGCAAAATACATTGTGTGCTTATTCGTTTTTTGAAGGCATGTTGGTTAACAAATGCAAATGTAATTGATTTTCAACTTCCTCATTTTGTTAATCAATATATAATCAAAATACTCATCAGTTTCTATTGCATTTTTGGCTATCTTCCTTGTTTATTGAAGGAATTTCATTAATAGATTTTGTATCATTGAGTAAAATGCAGAATCTTCATTGTGTGATGGGAAATTGATGGGAGAATATGTGGTTTTATTGACTTTTGTATATTATTTTGCAGTCCTTGCTAATTTTTTCTGAGTTCAGATTTCAGTAATTTTACACAACACTTTTAAATAAAATGAAGAAATAAAAAGAATGTACACATGAATGGATTGATATGTTGAAGTAAGAATTGATGGATGGGAGCCAAGGAGAAAGTAAACACATGGAAAAGTTCACAAATAAATCTGTAGAAAAACAGACTTAAAAAGAAGGAAAATGTAGCCATATGAAAGATTTTTATTTGGTTATAATGAAACTTTATTCATCAGCAGTAGAATGGATTTGGCCTTTGAGTAATGTTTTACCTATCTTCTAAATGCATGTGTGTGTGTGTGTGTGTGTGTGTGTGTGATATTGAGAATCAAATTCCATATGTTTTTATCTGATTTTTGTTGCTTTAAAATAGTTCACATATATTCTATCAAATATTGGAAATTTCATATGAATGAAGGAGAATATAGTAATGGAGGCTATTAGGATGATTTAAATTTTTAGAGGAAATAAAATGGAATGGATACAAGGGAATTTAGACAAAAGACTTTATATGGCCACATAAAACTAACTGACTGAAACCCATTTTAACTACACATACTAGTAAAACCTTAAAGTAATACAAAAAAATAAAACATAGGTTCCGGGAAGATGGTGGAGGAGAAGCTAGAGGCTAAACAAGCTTTCACATAGAAAGCAGTTTTAGTGTTCCAGTGAACAGTCCTAAGCCAGAGAATCATACCAAGTGTGCCATCACAATACAGAGAGTTAGGCCAGAGAAAAATCCAGGCAAGGAGACAGATCTGAGCACTTGTCAGCAGCCGCAGCTGTGGCAGCAGCATCAACAGCGGCCAATGCCGCCATACTTGCAACACAGAGAGTCCAGGACAAAGGCTCCAGATGCGGTGGACGAGCAGATTCTACTCAACACCAGCAAGAACTGACAAGGAGCCAACATCTTCATCCTGCAGTTCACAGACCAGAGATGACCCAGGATCCAAGATTCCTGCGTGAATAGAAGGCTGACATCCTCACTCCTTCTCAGGGAGTAGAGGAGGGAATACCACCTCTCCCCCACCACTACTGGAGATCTCCATTTTTGATACTGACAAAGGCCTGGCTGAACAGCTAGCTCCAGCTCAAGCCTTGGAAGAAAACAAGAGTCATTTAGCAGGTCCCAGGAAACTAACGACCTGCCAGGCTCAAATCTGCCAGGGAAAACTCAACGTACCCCAGCCTCCAACCCCAGGAGGGGCTTTCTTTACAATGTAAACTGAGCCAGATGCTGCCCCTCCCTACAGCAGCCTTGACAATCACTTGAAATTCAGTAAACATAAACACTGAGAATGGCTCCAGGCTGGGCTCTGTGAGTTTCTCACAAGCTAGAGCCTTGGGGAAAAGCTACTGTTTGCTGAAAAGCCTCAACTCTATCCAGAACCTAGCCTCATCACAGCATCTCCAAACTAGAGGAAACTGTCACCTTACTCTTTTTTTTT
>NW_012267548.1:174495-223559 GCF_000151885.1 Dipodomys ordii | reverse complement strand
TCTCCACCGCTTGCAACCCTGCTGCCGCCGCTGCGGTGGCTGCTGGAGAGTGCTCAGATGTGTCTTTTTGCCTTGGCTTCCCTCTCTTGTCTAACTCTCTGTCCTGTGATGGCACACTTGGTGGGATTCTCTGGCTTAGGTCTGTTCACTGGAACTCTAAAACTGCTTTCTATGCGAGAGCTTGTTCAGATTCCAGCTTCTCCTCCGCCATCTTCCCAGAACCGCTGTGCAGATCCTTTCATTCTGATACTCAAACACTTGTCAATCCTTTCCTGAGGACCAAGATAGGAAGGTATTGTAGAATGAGCCCCATCTCCAGCTTTCTTTGCACTGAGTATTTTTGTGATAGTATCTTGTATTTGCTATATGCCCATGCCTGGGTCCTAGTCTTTCTATTGGTGCTTACTGCATTAATAGTTGGAATGACAGGCATATACCTCAATATCCAGTTGCTTCTATTTACACAGAATCTCAGGAAATTGTTTTTAGCCTTGGCAGGCTTGGAATCACAATCCTCCTGATCTCACCCATCCTCATTACACAAACAGAGAGAGAGAGAGAGAGAGAGAGAGAGAGAGGGAGGGAGGGAGGGAGGAAGGAAGGGAGGGATTGAGAGAGAGAAAGAGAATTAGCCAAATTTTAAAGCATGTGCCACAACATCCAGCCACTGTTTAAGAGGGTCTCATGAAAATTGTTTCTGGGCTGTCTGTGAACTCTGATTCCAAAATCAGCTATGTTAGCACCTTGTACTAAAGTTATGAGCCTCCATGCCTGGCTCTGTTCTTTACTTTGCTGGGTATGGAACCCAGAATGTAAAACTGGGCCACAGACCAGGCAGTATTCATCAAATTTTGCTCCTCTTTCTTTTTTATATGTAAGTTTTTATTGTGAAAATACTGTACAGAGGGGTTACAATTACATGAGCAAGGTAATGAGTACTTTTCCTATCAAGCCTTGTTGCCTCCTCCTTTATTTTACCCCTACCATCCCTTCCCTTCCAACTGCACAACTACACTCCCCCTACCCACCCCAGATACTGCAGCACCACTTAGAAAATCATTACCTATGTCTGTTTCTTACAATGTTTCCTTTCTGTATTTATCTGGTAGATTCATATATTAAGCTCTTAGTTTGAGGACTTTAATGGAATGACAGGGAACTAGTTCCAGTCTTCTACAGGTGGCAATGCAGTTTTCCAAACAAAATTTGTTACAAAAGCAATCCTGTATCCATTATACATAATGGGCAATGTTGTCAACAATCAGTTGGCTGTAGCTATGTAGGATTATTATGGATCATCTATTATGTATACTGGTTTCTATATGTTCTTGGAACCAGTGTCAATGTGACTTGGTTTCAGTGATGTGTAGTATAGTTTGAAGTAAGGTTTGCATATTTCCAGCATTGAGCCTTTTGCTCATGGTTTTGTGTATTCATTAATTGTGTGAATCCACACAAGTTTTAGGAGATTTTTCTATTTTTGTGGGACAACATTGGAATTTTGATGGGGTTTGAATCTGTGAGTTTCTCTGTAAATTTGACATTTCACAATATTCATTATCATCCATAAAAAATGGGAGGTTTGGACTGGGAAATTGGCTCAGTGGTAGAGCGATTGCCTTGCATGCATGAGGCCCTGGGTTCGATTCCTCAGCACCACATAAGCAAAAAGAAAAAAGCCAGAAGTGGTGCTGTGGCTCAAGTGGTAGAGCACTAGCCTTGAGCAGAATTGCTGAGGGACAGCGCCCAGGCCCAAAGTTCAGGCCCCAGGACGGGACCAAAAAAAAAAAAGGGGAGGTTTTTCATTTTCTAGTGTCTTCTCTGATTCTTTCTTCTATACCCTGACTGATAGAGGACTTCAATGTATTAGGTTCAATTTCCCCTAGATGTCTTTGGAGGTTTTGGCAAACCGCTTGTTACAAAGGCGACTTTCTTTGTCAGTGCGTTTGGTGTAAAGCCTTCTGCTGGCATCTTTAGGGCATTTAAATATAAGGTATCATTTACAAAGAGAAGATGTTTAGCTTCTCATTTGTATCTGGTGTGTGTGTGTGTGTATTTGTGAGTGTACATGCACATGTGAGCATGGGAGCACATGAGGGCACATATGGGTAGCAGCCAGAGGCTAGAACTCAAGGCTTGCACACTGATATTGAGCTTCTGGGCTCAGAAATAATGCTTTCCACTTGAGACACATCTCTGCTTTTTGAGTACTTAATTTGAGATAAGCCACACACAAACTTTCCTCCCTGGGATAGCTTCGAACCACAATTCCCCAAACCCAGCCTCATGAATATCTAAAGACACTGGGATGAGCCACTGGAACTCAGCTTGTACCTAGTTTTTCTCTGCATAGATCAAGATGATTGTGTGCTTTCACCCCAATTCTATCTCCAGACTGAACTAGGTATACTCTTGGTCTTAACAGCATCATTGCTTCTTAAGCAGTAGTAAATGAGTGCATTTGTGGGGGCTTCTACATATATAATTCTTTTTTATTGAAAGTACCTTGTATAATCTACCAATGTTCTGTAGGTCTTATGGATATTGTGTATGAATTGACTCTCTGAGTATGATGCCCTTATAATTTTAGTTGACATCTCAGAAGCCTTGAATTTTTCTTGCAATTTCACCATTCACAGCTGAGAACATCATTACTAAAATAGAAAGACAACCAGCCACCTGGAAATGATATTTACAAGCAATACATCAGACATAGGACTAATATCCAATAAATACATTGACTCCAAGAAATTAATTCCTCTTAAAACTAATAAACATGGCTGGGAAGGTAGCTAAGTGGTAGAACGCTTGCCTTGCAACATGAGGCCCTGGGTTCGATTCCTCAGAACCACATAAGCAGGAAAAGCTGGAAGAGGTGCTGTGGCTCAAGTTTTAGAGCACTAGCCTTGAACTGATGAGTTGAAGTGTCCCAGAGTGCCAAGGCCCAGAATTCAGGCCCCATGACCAGCAAAAACAAAATAAAAAACCCCACCAATAAGCCAATCACCAAATGGGCAAAGGAATCAAAGGAGAGGCTTCTCAGAAGAAAAGGTAAGAATGACAAAGAAACACATGAGGAAATGCTCATCAACTCTGCCCATGAAGAAAATTCAAATCAAAATAACTCTGAGATTCTATCTCACCCTGGTACAACTGGCCAATGTTGTGAGTTTAAACAACAGCAAATATTAGTTTGAATGTGGGGAAAAAGGAAATCTACTGCACTGTTGTTGGGATCATAAATACAACCATTTAAAAAAAGCAGCCTGGAGATTCCTCATAAAACTAATCATTGCCCTTCACAACAACCCAGTGATACCACTCCTAGGTATCTATATCCTGAACATCATGAGCCAGGATATGATAAAGACACCTGCACATCTATGTTCATCATCGCACTATTCAAAATAGCCAAGATATGGAAACATCCCAGATACCCTGAAATAGATGAGTGGATCCAAAGGAATGTGATACTTATATATAATGGAGTTTTACACAGCCATTAGATAGAACAAAATAACATCATTTTGCACGGAATTGGATGGAACTAGAGCAGTTCATGCTAAGTGTGGTTGCCAAGCTAAGAAAGGCACAAGGTGCATGCTCTCTCTGATATTTGTAAGCTAGATCTAAAATGCTCTGTGACGTGACAAATTATACAGGATTCTATATACTCACATACAGTGAGAATGAAAGAGGAAACTTCTAGGAGAGAATCACAAAGACATAATGCCTAAGCACCTTTTCCTAATTATTTAAAACAATATACATACTGATACAAACTTCAAGATATGGAAACACATGCCATTTTTTTGTTTTAGTTCTTAGTTTGTGACAATTCTGTCTTCTTTCCCATATGTATGGTGTACTCATGTCAGTATCTTCTAGAGGAAGGTGGAGAGAGCAAAGATTTTGAGGGAAAAAGAGTGAAAAATATAGTGGAGAAGCTCACAGGACACTGATGAAGCTGAACTGCACAATTTGTGATTGGAGATAAGAGGGAAGGTCTGAGAGAGAATGAGGGAACAGAGCACACTATATAAAATAAAATGCACCCATCACCTAACTCATGTATTTGGAAACCCTTTGCACATCAACAGTGCCACATTATTTACCATAGCTAAGATATAGAACCAACCCAGATGCCCCTCAGTAGATGAATGGATCACAAAAATGTGGTACATATACACAATGGAATTCTATTCCTCCGTCAGAAGGAATAACATTGCCATATTTTTTAGGAAATGGAAAGACTTGGAAAAAATTATATTAAGTGAAGTAAGCCATGCCCAAAGAAACATAGGTCTCATGGTTTCCCTTATTTTCAATAACTAGTATATGTCTGAGACAAACAGAAACTCTAAGACAAGTTGATGTTAGGTTAAATGAACCGCAAAATAAGTATTCAAATGTATTTTCTTTCTTGCTATTGTTTCTAACATATTTATAAGATGATTTCTTTGTTGTTTTGTATGTCCCTCCCCCATGGTATAACCCCTGCTTTCACTGTGTTAGATGTTGGTATAATTTGTGGAGGGGAAGGGAAAAATAAATTGTTTAAATAGGGATACAGGTGGACCCATTACAACAATGAGATGTACTAAACATTATGTAGAAAAATGAATTATACAACTTGGGCAGGGGGTGGTGGGAGTGGTGCTGATGGTGGTGGTGGGGGGGTAGTGGGGTGGGAGGGTGGAGGGGAGAGGGAAGGGATGGTATGTGGAAACAAAGGAGGAGGCAACAATGCTTGATAAGAAATGTATGCATTATCTTGCCCATGTAATTGTAACCCCTCTGAACGGTATTCTCACGATAAAATATAATTAAAAATCACTATGGTATTCACATAATACAGAATTCTACAATCTTATCTTTGACAAGGTAAGCAAAAGCAGAGAAGGCAGTTTTGAAGTATTGTTCCAGAAATGGAGTCTGGAAATTAGATATCTAGGAGTGGAACAATGAAGCATCATCCTACGTCTACCTCCTCTTGGTTACCAAGATCAAACTAAAATGGATGAAATGATCCTATTTGAGATCTGAAATTATGAAACTACTGGAGGAAACCTCAAGGGAAATGCTGAATATTGGAATTGTGAAGGAATTATCTTGAGAAAACCTCAAAATCACAGGAAATGAGAATAGAAACAAGCAATTACCCCCAAATCAAAATCTACTCTCCTAAAGAAACACTGAACAAAGTGCAGAGAAAATTGTACAGAATAGGAAAGAACATTTTCAATATATGAGGTTGATATCCAAATTATTTAAATAGAGCTTCAAGAAGTCAAGGAAAAACCTTTTTTTTCTTTTTAAAAATTTTATTGTCTTTATGAAGGTGAAAGGTGATGTACAGAGATGTTATAGTTACATAAGTCATATAGAGTACATTTCTTTTTAACAATGTCACCCCATCCTTTGCTCTCTCCCAGTTTTTCCTCCCATCCCTCCCCACAAGTTGTATAGTTCATTTTCAATGTAGTGTCCAGTAAGTGCCACTGCTACATCTGTTTACCCTCTGTTCCTCCATTTCTGGGCCTCTCCTTATACTTCCAAAGACATATAAATGAACAAGACAAAAAAAAAGAAAATTAAAACAGTAACAAAGAAAAAAATCTCTTGTTTCCATTTCCTGGGGTTTATTTTGATAAATATTATTTTGTATGATCACATAGGCATTGTGCCTTAAGGAAAAACCTTTAAAAATAGTTTACTCTGGGCTGGGAAGGTGGCTCAGTGGTAGCGTGCTTGCCTTGCATGCATGAGGCCCGGGGTTCAATTCCTCAGCACCACATAATCAGAAAAAACTGGAAGTGGTGCTTGGCTCAAGTGGTAAAGTGCTAGCCTTGAGCTGAAGAGCTGAGGGACAGCACCCAGACCCAGAGTTTAGGCCCTGACAAAAAATTAGCTTACTTTGTCAATATGTGATAGATCTATGTACAGTTTTCAGTAGTTTCAAATGGCCAAAATGCATGGGAAATGTGTTCAACCTCAAATATTAATGAAATGCAAATCAAACCACATTGAGTTTTCATCTCAACAAAGAAGATAAAATAAAGAAAAAAAATGTAAGAAGGGCTAGCATAAGACAGAAAGTGATGACGAGTGGAAGAAAGCAATTTTTTGCCCTGTTGTAGTTGGAAAGTGAACTGACAGATCCACAGTAAAAGCATTATAATGATTTTTTAGTTTCTCAAACATAATTATTCCTCAATCATTGTCTTTCCTCAAATACTTAAACATAGCTGGGCATCAGAGGCTCACACCTGCAATCCCATCTATTATGGAGTCTGAGATATAAGGATGGAATTTTAAAGCCAGCGTTGCCAGGAAAGTGAAAAGATTTTTATCTGCAAGAAACCACCAGAAAACCAGAAGAGGAACTACACTGGCTCAAAGTTGGTAGAGCAAATCTGTGAGAATAAAAGATCAGACCCTGAATGGAAAGCCCACAAATATAAAAACAATTCAATATAGATTTACCCTATGACCGACCAATTCCACTCCTGGGCATGTATCCAAATAGATTACAAACCTGAATACAATAAATCTATCACACAACTATGTCTATTGAAATACTATTCACAATAGGAAGTTATATATTCCACTCAGATGCCCCTCAATGCAAGAATGGATCATGAAAATGTTTTTATATACACAATGGAATTTCATTCTTCATCATTAGAATTCATGATGTGCCGTTTGTAATGAAATGGAAAACCTGAAAAAATTATATTAAGTGAAGTAAGTCAAGTGCAGAGAAATAAAATATACATGGTAGGTATTAACTGAAATACAGTAGATTCAAGGAATAACTAAAATACTGTAATTCCTTATAAAGACAACGTCACTGTTCTGCAAAATATAACACCAGGAAGTAGGCACTTAAAAGTGGTAGGGTTAAGTCAGGGGAAAGTGTTGGACAAATGAAGAGAAGGTGAGAATGCAGTCACATATCCAATGTTGATCCCACAAACTGAAGATGAAGGGAGATGGGGGTAAGGGAGGGATGAATAAATACTGCTTTGTTCAAAGGCAATTCCATTGTATAATGACTTTAAGATAAGTTAAAATTTTAAAAAGTAAAAACAGAAGAAAGTAAAGGCATTTTAATGTATTTTGATGTTTCCATTTACAATATGCTCTTTTTAGACACATCCCAAATAACCCCTTTTCCTTAAAATAATTTCTACAAATTTCATGATCCTATTTTCAAAAATGTATATCAATACTTTGATTGTATTGAAGATATTAACACTCTCCATTAACCCATTGCTTCCAACAGCAGACAAGACGTGTGTTTTGTTCCCACCATTCATTTTTGTTGATTTTTTTTTGTTATTCATTCTCTTCCATGAAAAGCGGAGTTCTGTCATCTTCTATGATCTTTTCTGGTTCTTTCTTCTATACACTTTGGTCTTCGGGACTGGCAAAGAAATTCAGTGTATAAGCTAAAGTTTCTAGTACTTGTCTTTGGAGGCTGTGGCACTTTGGGGTATTACATGGACCTCTTTTTCATCAGTGAGTTTATCTTGATGTAAAGCCTTCTGTTAGAATCTTTTGGCTGTTTGAACTATAGGATATCATTTTCAAAGACGTGATATGTCTATGTGTGGTGTGGGGGGGCAGTATGCATGCAGACACACATGAACATATGTGTACATATGTGCCAGTCCTGGGGCTAGAATTTAGGGACCAAGCACTGTCCTTGTTTTTTTTGTGCTTACGGACAATGATCTCCAGTTGAACCACAGCTCTGTTTGAGACTTTTTTGGTAGTTAATTGTAGTTAACCTGCTCACAGACATTCCCCCCTGGGATGCCTTCAAACCACGATTCTCACATCCAAGCTTCTTGAGTATCTAAGTTACAGGTAGAAGCCACGGGCACCCAACTTGTACCTGTTTTTCTTTCATCAGTCAAGACAATCATGCGGTTTGAACAATTGCATTTCTGTTCTAAATTATGTGTACTGTTGATTTCTGCAGCATCATTGCTTCTTCAGGTAACATTAAATGGGAGGCATTTGTGGGGTCTGCTACACATGGAATACCTATCGAAACTGACTTCTATCGACCACCAATATTCTGTGGCTGCCATCAACATTGTGTGTGAATGGGATGATGCCCTCATAACTTTAGTTGACATCTCACAGGCATAGACTTTTTCTGGACATTTCACCATGCACAGCACATGGCATCCTCTGAGGAAAGCCAGTTGCATCATCCCAGATTACTTTGAGGCAAATAGTGTCTTGACACAGAGGTTGGACAAAACTAAACTTCCAAGATAACTCAATCTCTGGAGCCAAACTACCTGTGAGCTTGATGGTAATCATAGCACCTGGAGTGAAGAAGGCTAACCTGTAAACATGCTTCCAACTCATGTTTTTCTCCTGGATGAAGACCACAGGTGAAGAGCTGCAGGGAATAATTTTACAAATTACTTCAGGGGATGCACAAGAGGCTTTGATGGACAGTGAGCTATAATGTAGCTCGCTGTCCAAAAAAGACACATAGGAACAAAGAAAATGATTTATGAAGATATGTATCTAAAACTTTGGATCTCACTTCCAGCCGGAATTTTTGCTTGGCAGATGACTCAGGGATGTTCCTTATCACTATCACCCTCCTTCTCCAGCTTCCCCTCCTTGTTAGGTCCTTGGCTGGCACTAGCTGCTTTTCCACAATGAAACAACGAGCACATATGGATGGAGATGTGATGATCGCTGGGTTTTTCCCTCTCTACATTTTGCATTTTGATTGTGGTAGCAGTAAAGATTCCAGGCAAGGTGACCTCACACCGTAAGTAACTCATCATTTTATTCCCAGTTAGTATTATATTCTGAAGTACAATGGTTGAAAGAACTCTGGGTGCACACATTAATGTTCTCTCTTTACACTGCTCTTCATCCCTATTCTTCCAGGAACAGCCTAGTTTCATTGTTTTATTTTACACATACTGTTGGGTGATGTTCTGCCTGCTACTAGGAAAGGATTCTCTTTCATTCCATACAGCTTCTACTTTCCAGGTCTATATATTCTTCACTTTATTACTTAAGCATCCCTGTTTATCCTTCATTTCAGCTGTGATTGCATAATGTGAATTGATGTTATTACAATCAACCTGAGTCACTGGCATGCCATCTTTACTGAAAGGCTGCACCTACATTTCCTCCTCCCATCTAGTACTCTAGAACTTTGCTTTAGTAACACCTATATTTTGAGAACTTTGATAAAATTTTGTATTGTGATTCTGGCATGGCAGTAGAAGAGTAAAATATGTATAGGGTTAGTTCAGAATTACTCGTGTCTGAAGATAGCTTGGATAATTGAGGATTTCCTTTTTCATAAAATTTCATTTTGCCATTTCCTTTATTGTGAAGGAAGTGATAGGAATTTTGAAAGAGAGTGAACTCAATCTGTAGATGACATTTCAATCATGTGGCTATTTCACAATACTGATTCTGGCAAAGAGAATAATAAGAGGTACGCGCTGACATGTGGAATTTTCCCCATTAAATGGTTCATGATTTCTACTTGTCTTATTACTCTGTTGTTTTTGTAGAATCTCTTTCTTTATTGATTATTGCTATTGTGTTTTAATTCTCTAATTCTTTTTCTTCTACTTGATTTTTTCCTTCCTTCCACTAAGTTTGAGTTTCTTTTTCTAGTTCCTGGAGATGCAGCATAGTTTCTTTACTAAAATATCTGAATTCCTGATTTCACAAAGGTTGTTACAGCTTCATTTTTTTTTCCTGGGCTGGCTTTTTTTTAAATTTTATTTTATTTTATTTGTGAACATACTGTACAGAGGGGTTACAATTGCATGGGCAGGATAATGCGTACATTTCTTACCAAGCATTGCAGCCTCCTTTCCCATCCCTTCCCAGCCTCCCCCCTCCCCCCATCCCAATCCTTCTCCTTCCCCCCTCCCCCCCACCCTCTCCCCCCTCTCCTGCACCGACGTTGTAAAGCTCCTTTTGGACATGACAACTTGTACTTCTCATTGTTGCATCAGATCCACCTGTATCCTTAAACAACTGGTTTTTCCCCATCTCCTCCACAAGTTATACTGACATCAAATATAGTGAAAGCAGGGGTTATACTGTGGGGGAGGGACATACAAAGCAACAAAGAGATAATCTTATAAATGCGTTAGAAACACATGCATGAAAGAAAAAAACATTAAAATACATATCTAAGGGTTCATTTTCCTGACATCACATTATCTGACCTTTTCCGCTTGACTCATACATATACTAGATATTGCAAATAAGGGAAACCATGGGACCTATGCTTCTTTGGGCCTGGCTTACTTCACTTAATATAATTTTTTCCAAGTTTTTCCATTTCCTAACAAATGGGGCAATGTCATTCTTTCTGATGGAGGCATAGAATTCCATTGTGTATATATACCACATTTTCTTGATCCATTCATCTACTGAGGGGCATCTTGGTTGGTTCCATATCTTAGCTATGGTAAATAGTGCTGCAATAAACATAGTTGTGCTGGTAGCTTTAGTGTGGTCTTGTTTGTAAGCATTTGGGTAAATGCCCAAAAGTGGGATTGCTGGGTCATAGGGGAGTTCTATGTGAAGTCTTTTGAGGAACCTTCATACTGCTTTCCAAAGTGGTTGAACAAGTTTACATTCCCACCAACAATGAAGTAAGGTTCCTTTTTGTCCACATCCTCTCCAGCATCTGTTGTTATTAGAGTTCTTGATTTTTGCCGTTCTATCTGGGGTGAGGTGATATCTCAATGTTGTTTTGGATACAGCTTCATTTTATTCCTCCTCAGTATCTGTAGAATTCCCATATACTGTTTTGATTTTTATTTATTCCAATGATCAGTTAATTTCTTGAAATTTTCCTTGCAAAGCAGCTCATTCATTATGTACTAATTACTTAACTTACAATGTTATCTGCATGTGTGCTTGATATACTTTCAGCATGTTTCAAATCTGCTTTCTTTTTTTTCCTATCCCATGATCTCTCCTGGAGAATGGTCAATATGTTGATGAAAGATGATTTATTTAGACATTGGGGAAAATGTTCTGTAGATGTACATGAGCTTCATCAAATCAAGGATTAAATCAAGGATGAAATTTAATTTTGATAACTTGCTGTTGATTTTGTCTGTATGATCTTTAGAAAATCTTCAGCTATTATTGCATTGGTACTATCTCAAAGTTGGCTTAAATAGAGTTAAGTGTTTGGATAGTGTGTTAATACATATTGGCAATGGTTGATTTGATCCCTTCATCATTGTATTACAAATTTATTACATTTGGTTGCTTTGATTAAAGACTATTTGGTGTAATACATTATGGTACTTCTCTATTCCATTTGCTTTCATTTCCAAGGACTGCCTTATTCCATTCTTTTTTTTCCTTCCATATATTGTTTATTGCTATTATAAAAATTATGTACAGAGGGGTTATAGTTTCATAAGTAAGATGAAGGGTATGTTTCTTTTTGAACAATATCTCCCCTTCCCTCACTATTTTCCTTCCCATCTGCACCCAACAGTTCTACATTATTTATATTATACACAATTAACCACGTGTTAACCCTTTTTCAACCATTTCTTTTGTTTATCCATTGTTTCACCATTTCTGTGGCCTCATGCCCTCCCTAAGACACATGAACAAACAAACAAAAGGTAAACCAAAACAGCAATATAGAAAAAAAACATGTTTTCCATTTCTTGCAGTTGATTTAGAGAAATTTTGTTTTCTATCATCAGTTGCACATAGGTATTGTGCCTTGCCTAAATATTCCTTTTCTGAGAATATTCTGTTTTGTTCTCACTGTGAAGAATACTTAGAGACCTGTGCAATTTATCATGTTCAAGTGCTTTGTCTTTCACTGTTGAGTTTATTTACTTGTAGATTTATAGTTACATTATATCTACTGCACTTAGAGAAACCATGTAACCTATGTTTCTCTGGGTCTGGCTTACATTCCTTTCTTACATTCATTGAGGGCCATTGATGGTGAATTGAGTTTCTTGGAATCAACCTATCATTTGGACTGGAGGTTTCATTCATTCAGCCATTCTAACTCTTGCCCATGGGCAAGGGTAGAGTTTCCTACATTTCCATACCCAGTCATTATTGACAAATCACTTCTCACTACTGCCATTAGGTAAATACTCCAGGTTAATTGAAGCTTCTTCTACCCTTTCTCTCCTTTTAGAGACTTCAGTGTTTAGTGAGTTCAATAGTAGTGAGTTTTGACTTTTGGATTACATGTTTTCATTTGTCTGTTATACATTCTGTGGTACTTAGGGAGATTAATATAGGTTACAACAAGCTATTTTGGACTGAGACAATTATCAATGATGATGAGAATGAAAAAGTGAAAATACACAGTGAATTACAAAATTGGTTAAGTGTGTGAAATGCTCTAATGAAGCATATTTATTTAAATATTTGTGAAAAATTTTTATTTACTATATTAAGATTAAAATATTCAAGAAATACGAAACAAAATTATCACTGCTTTGTATTCTTTCCATCATTTGAAATATTGGATATCTGTGTATTATAGTAATAACTAGGTATATTAATACGTTTCCCTCTTCATAAGATTTACATGCATGATTTCTCTAGTATATTTACAATGTTAGAACATTTTCAGCTCAAATGTATCATCACACTTTCTAGTAAATTCCATACATTTTTCTAAATTTTATTTTCTTTAGGTAGTTGTACAAAAGAGTTGCCATACAACAGAACAGTTTATAAATACCATGCCCCTTGATCAATGTCACCTCTGTTAACATTTCCTTTGTAGGTTATAGGCCTTGAACTCGGCCTGGGTGCTTTTCCTGAGCTCTTCATATCAAGGCTAGTTCTCTACTACTGGAGCCACAGTGTCACTTCCCATTTTCTGGTGGTTTATTGGAGATAAGAGTCTCATGGACTTTCCTGCCCAGGCTGGCTTTGAACTGTGATTCTCAGTTTCTCAGCCTCCTGAGTAGTTAGGATTGTAGGTATGAGCAACCAGTGCCCATCCCTGTTAACATTCTTACTCACCCCTGCTACCATGCAACTTCCTTCACCTTTCATGATTTTAAATAATATATTGAACTTTTCCCATCTAACAATTCATATATACTTTAAGTTTATTTTTATTGTAAAAATACCATACAGAATGATTACAATTACATGAGAAAGGTAATGAATACATTTCTTATCAAGCATTGTTGCCTCCTACTTTGTTTCCCCTCCCTATCCCTTCTCAGCGCCCCCCCCCACTGTGTCTCCCATCTTCCATCCTCCCCTGCCATGGTATAACCCCTGTTTTCACTGTATTTGATGTTGGTATAATTTGGGGAGGGAAGGGAAAAAAAACAAATTGTTTAAATAGGGATACAAATGGACCCATTGCAACAATGAGATGAGAAGTCTCTCTTAAATTTTTGTTTAATTTTTTATTGTGAAAATACCATTACAGAGGGGTTACAATTACATCTGCAAGGTAATGAGTCCATTTCTTTTCAAGCATTGTTGACTCCTCCTTTGTTTCTTTAGCTCATTTATTACTCAGTTGATGTTTCTTTGAGGAATAAGTATATTTTTTGAGTTTTAAGTGTATTTTGAGCTCTAATTATATTTTGGATATGAGGCCTTTCATGATGGATAGCTGGGAAAAAAATCTCCCATTCTATGATCTTTCTATTTGTACTGTATTTTATAATCTTCTTTATTTCTATTTTATTACTTGGGTTGCTGTTCCATTGATGATTCAATGTTTTGATCTCAAAGTATATATTGGATATGATGCCTTTCTCCAGGGATAGCTGGTGAACAAAACCTCACAATTTGTGATATTTCTATTTAGCATGTTAGCTATGCCCTTTGCAGTGCAGAAACCTTTACGTTTGATGTCCACCCTCTAATCCATTCTTTTTTGATACTGATTCTGGATTTTTCCTCAGAAAGATTTTATTTGTTCCCAAGAGCCCTACATGTCCCCTACCTTTTCCTATAAAACTCACACAGTTTCTGCCCTTACACTGAAGTCTTTGATCCAGTTTGAACTGATGTTTGTATAAGGTGGTGTATGGATATCTAGTTTCAGTCTTCTACACATGGATGTTCAATTTTTCCAGCATCATTTATTCAGCCTAGAATTTTGGCTCCTTTATCAAATATCTGATGGATACAGGTCTTTGAGTTCATTTCTGGGTCTTCTGTTCTGTTCCATTGATTCTCTGGTGTCTGTTTTTGCCAGGACTAAGCTTTCTTCATTACTATGGCTCTATAATAGAGTTTAAATTTTGGTAATGTTATTCTTCCAACACTGTTCTGACTGCTAAGAATTGTTTAGGTGTTCATTGTCATTTTTTATTTTCCATAAATATCTGGATTGCTTTCTCTCTCTTTGAAGAATTTTGTTGGAATTTGGATGGATATTGCATTGCATTTGTAAATTGCTTTGGGCATTATTGTGATTTTTTTCACAATGCTTCCTATTTCAATCAAAGAGTACAACAAATCTTGTCCATCTGCTTAAGTAGTTTTAGATTTTCTTTTTCAAATTTTTAAAGTTTTCATTATAGAGGACCTTCACTTGTTGGTTAATTTGAGGAAATTACAAATGAGGTTGCTTTTTGAATTTCAGCCTTGATCCTTTGGACAGTAGCATAAAGAAAGACAATATTTTGGGGTTGACTTCATACTTGGCTATTGTGTCAAAGTTCTAGGTCAAATCTAGTACCTTGGGGGAAGAGATTTTGCAGTCCATGATGTACAGTATGGGATCATCTGTGAGAAAGGATAGGTTTACTTCTTGCTACCCTTTTTGTATCCCCTCAATGTTTGTATCTTACATACTGTTCTTCCTAAGAATTCCAATACTATGTTGAAGAGAAATGGAGAGAATGGATATCCTTGTCTTGTTCATGATTTTAGAGGAAATGGCTGCACTTGTTCAACATTGAGCATAATGCTGGCTATAGGTTTCTCTTATACAGCCTTTATTAGTGAGGACTGTTCCAAGGATTCCTTGCTTCTCCCGAGTGTTTATCACAAATGGATGTTGGATCTTATCGAAGGGTTTTTCTGCATTGATCAAGATAATTATGTGGTTCTTGCCCTTGCTTCTGTTGATGTGTTTTAATTACATAATTGACTCACACATGTTAAACCAGCTTTGCATCCATGGGATAAATCCACTTTGATCTTAGTGTATGAATTTTTTCATCAGATTTGGATTCCATTTACTAGTATAGATTTAAGAACTGTTGAATCAATGTTCATCAAAGAGGGTTTGAAAATGAGTATATTGCTGGCTTCATAAAATGAGTAATGTTCCATCCCTTTCTATTTCCTTGAAGACTATGAGAAATATTGGTGATAATTCTCCTTTAAAGGTCTTTTAGGATTCAGCTATAAAGCCATCTGCTCCTGGGCTTCTGGAAGAGAGGTCTTTTATTTTTAATTCAATAACATTGTTTGTGATGGGTCTATTTTATTTTATTTTATTTATTAGTTTTTTTTTATTTTTAGTGTTACTGTAGAGTTGATATACCAAAGGATTAAAGTTACCTGAGTTAGGTAATCAGTAATGAGTACAATTCATTTGAACCATGTCTCCCTTCCCATCACTGTCTCACTCTTTCTCTTCTGATTGCATCTACAAATGGCCAGTTCATTTTCCACATAATGTCTAGTGAGAATCATTGTTGTACTTGTTCATCCTGTTCCCCTTTTTTCTTGGTCATAGGGCTTGGTCTCTGGACATGTGTGCTTCCCCTCAGCTCTTCAGCTCAAGGCTAGTGCTTGACTACTTGAGCCACAGCACCACTTCTGGTTTTCTCCTGGTTTACTTGAGATCAGAATGTCACAGCCTTTCCTGCCTGGGCTGGCAGGAAATCTGATATCCTCAGATATCAGTGTTCTGAATAAATAGGATTAAAGGCATGAGCCAGTCACACCTCTCATCTGTTCCAGCTTTTATGTACTCTCTCTTTCCCTCCCAAATACAAACACAAATAAGACAAAAGGTAAAGAGAACAAAAGGCAGACACAATGCCAAATAAAAATACTTTCTATTTCCTTTCCTTGAAGTTCACTTCAAGCTATATTATTGTAGTCATGTGTACATAGCTATGAAGACTTTGTCCACCATTCCTGTGCATATCCTCCTTTGGCCTCTGTATGTTAATGTCTAGGGCCCTAAATAATTAATCATCTCCCAGTATGTGCACATTTATTTATCTATTGAAGTGACATAGTGTGCTTTATTTTTAAATTTATAGACACGTTCTAGTTACCAAAAATGAGGAAAAACATGCAGCCTATATTTCTTTGCCTCTGACTTACTTTGCTTGTTTTAATTTTTCCCAAACTTTCTATTTCCTATGAATGGTATAATATCATTCTTTTTCATGGATGTGTAGAATTCCATTGTGTATATTTCCCACATTTTCTTGTTCTTTTTCTCCACATCTAGGTTGATTCTATATCTTGGCTATGGTGAAAAATTCTCCCATAAACATAATTGTTCTTGTGGTGTTAGTTTGACCTGGTTTGTGGTCCATTGATTAAATGCCCAGGAGTGGAATTGCTGGGTCATAGGGAAGCTCTATATTTAGTCTTTTAAGGAAGGAATCTCCATACTGTTTTCCATAGTGGTTGAACAAGTTTACATTCCCAGCAACAGTTTAATAAGGTTGCTTTGGGGCCACATTCCTACCATCATTTTTTATTGTTAGTTTTCCTGATAAAGGCCATTCTAACTGGAATGAAGTGGAATCTCAATTTTATTTTGATTTACATTTCTTTTATGACCAGACATGTTGAACAGTTATTCATGTGTTTATTGGCCATTCTTTTCTCTTCCTGTATGAAGTGTCTCTTTCAACCTTTATCCCATTTATAGATTGGGCTGTTGAGTTTGGGCTTTATTTTGAAGGGTTTAATTTTTTTATCTCTATGTGTATTCTGGATATAAGACCTTTGTCTGATGTATAGCCAGTGAAGATTTTCTCCCATTCTGTGGGCTTTCTATTTATCTTGTTATCTATATTCCTTCCTACCAGACACTCTTCACTTTGGTACAATCCCATTTATCTAGACATTCTTTAATTTGTTGTGATTCTGAATGTTTGCTTTGAAAATTTGCCCTCATACTTTAAAGGTGTAGCATCTCCCCTACCCCTTCCTGTAATATTGCTCAGTATCTTGCCTTACATTGAGGTTGCTGATCCATTTAGACATTATTTTGGTGCAAAGGTTTCTATGCATATTTAGTTTCAGCTATCTTACTGTAGATACTGAATATTTCCACAATCATTCATAAAAAGGATGCCTTTCTTCCAAGATGTGTTTTGGCACCTTATCAAATATTAGATGGCTATATGCTTGTGGGCTTATTTCTGTGTCTTGTCTTCTGTTCCAGGAATGCTGAGGCCAATTTTTGTGTGAGCACCAAGATTTTTGTATTGCTATGGGTTTAAATAAAGCGTGAAGTTTGGTGTTGATATTTCTCCAGCGCTGTTATTCCTGCTAAGGATTTTTTCCTATTCTCAATCTTTTCTTCAAAATGAATATTTGGATTGATTTCTCTATTTCTTTGAAGACAATCATTGGGATTTTAATGGATAGTACATTGAATTAGTATATTGCTCTAAGCAGAATTGCCATTTTCATGACTGTAAGGTTCACTCTGGGAAGGTGGGGCAGACTCCACCCTCCTCTTGGTTGTCTTCCCCCAGTATCTGTGTTACCTGGAGGCAGTCACCTCCTCCTCTACCTGAGGTCACATCAGCATTTGGTGTGGTCACACCTTCAACCCCCCCCTCCCGTCTTTATAAGTCATGGCCAGGCTGTGGTTTGACCCTTTTTTAAAAATGTTTTTATTATGAAAATATTGTACAGAGGGATTACAGTTACATGAACAAGGTAATGAGTAGATTTTTATCCACAATTGTTGCCTCCTCCTTTGTTATTCCCATACCATACCATCCCTGCCACCTCCTCAACTACACCCCCTACTTGCTGACCTCCTCCCCCCCATCTAAATTTTATCCCTCCTACTTGGGCTTCCAACTTGACCAGAGGCAGCCTGCAGCTAAAAATAATATAAATCTTTTCTTTGCCTGAGTACCATGTGCAGCTCTCTCTTTCCTCAGTTGCTGATTTAATTTACCTGACAATGACATTAATTCTTCCAGACCAGAAGCATGACATATTTTCCCATTTCCTTAAGTCTACTTCATTTTTTTTCAGATTTTCCATTTCATTGTCTACTTCATTTTCTTTTTCAGAGTCTTAAAGTTTTCATAATATACATGCTTCCCATCTTTGGTTAATTCCAAAGCATTTTATTTTTGTGAGGCTATTACAAACAGAACTACTTTTCTGATTTCAGTATCAGTCACCTCATTGTTGGCACACAGGAAGGCTACTGACTTTTGTGAGTTGATTTTATGCCCTGCTACTTTGCCAGAGTTTTGAATCAACTCAGTAGGAATCCTGAGGAATCTCCAAGATTCTTTAAATACAGAATCATAACATCTGCAAATATGAATAACTATATTTCTTCTTCTATTTTGATTCCCTTTATGTGCTTCTCCTACCTTATTGCTCTTGCTAATAATCCCAGGCTTTCCTTGAAGAAGAGTGGATAGAGTGATCATCCATGTTTTGTTCACAAGTTTATAGGGAATGGGTTTAACTTTTCCACATTAAGTATACTTCTAGATCTAGGTTTGTCATATACAGCCTTTATCATCGTGAGGAATGTTCCCTGGATTCCTTGCTTCTGTAGAGCTTTTCTCATAAATGGGTGTTGCATCTTGCCAAACGTTTTCTCTGTGCCTTTGACCTGATCATGTGGTTGTTGTCCTTGTTTATGTTGATGTGGTGAATTACATTAATTGGTTTCCATATATTAAACCAACTTTACAACCCTAGAATGAATCCATTTGATCATAATGTTTGATTTGGGGAGGCAGCATCGGGATCAGTTGTTGAATTCAGTTGGCCAGAGTATTGTTAAGGACTCTTGTGTCAATGTTCATCAGTGATATCAGTCTATATTTCGCTCTCCCTCTCTCTTTTTTTTGATGGGTTCCTACTTGGTTTTCTGATGAACATGATGCTGGCTTTATAGAATGAATTTGGTAGTGATCTTTTCCTTTTTATTTCATTGAAAAATGTGAGGAGTATGGGACTGGGTTCTTCTTTGAAAACCTTACACAATTCAGATGTGAATTCACTTTACCCTGGGCTTTATTTAAATGGGAGGTTCTTTATTGCCATTTCAATTTCATTACTTGTTTTGGGACTATTTATTTGAGTTAAATTTTCTTGGTTCAGTTTGGAGATACCAATGTTATAGGGATGCTTCCATTTCTCCCAGGTTGTCAAAGATATTGGTATAAGGGTCTGAGAAGAATCCCCTACTAATACTGTGAATCTTCCATATTTTTTTTGTGGTGCTCACAATTTCCAATCTAATTTTATAAATTTAAGTGTGTTCACTTCTTTTCTAAGTAGAATTTTCTAGGTGTCAAGTTTGATAATTTTTTCAAATAAATAATTTTTGTTTTGTTAATCCATTCTATGGCATATTTATTCATTAATTCCTTTATTTCTAATTAAATTTTGTTACCTGTTTCATTCTATAAATTTGTCATTTGCTTGTTCCTGCCTTCCCAAGAGTATGAGGTCTTGCTTGTGATTTCCATAAATTCTTACATTAATTTTTGGTTAGCCTCAGGCTGGGAAGTTGACTCAGTGGTAGAGTGCTTGCCTTGCATCCATGAGGCCCTGGGTTCGATTGCTCAGCACCACATAAGCAGAAAAAGCTGGAAATGGCACTGTGGCTCAAGTGGTAGAGCACTAGCTTTGAGATGAAGAGCTTAAGGGCAGCGCCTATGCCCAGAGTTCAGGCCCCATGACCGGCAAAAAAAAAAATTGATTTTTGGTTAGCCTCATCACACACACACAAATTGTCTTATGCATAATTTCAATTGTCATTCATTAAAGTTATCAGCAATGCTTTTAGTGTATTTTTTCAAGTGTCTTCTCAGCACCTATTCATTTTCTCTGCTGTCTGGATATTTTCTGGAAAAAGCTCTTTTAGCCCTAATTCTTCCTTCTGTAAAAGACCTAAAGTAATTGCTGTCTACCGTTGGATTTCAGCTCTACTTAGAAAGAGAGAAATGCTATGCTAAATAAAGAAGAGTTGCTTAGCTTATGTGTTTGTTTTACAAACAACAAATCATCTTGTATAAACACATATTTCAAATAATCATATCTGTAGATCCAGAATACTTACCTTGGAGATTTTCATTCTCAGAAGACTGAGGAAGAGAAAGATGATAAAAGCAGATTCTCAGCTCAGTGTGTCAGAAATCAGGGCAGTTCAGCACTGCAGTTTCCATAGGAATGGTCTGACTTAGGATCCTTTAGAGGAAGACCCTCAGTTGCCAGATGTAAATTAATTCTAGTTGTTACTGGAGTTAAATGCTGCTGTTCCCATCAGAGATGCTTGGATGGAGAACATAATGGGGGATGTAATAATTTTTAGAATTTTCCTGTGTAGAGCAGGTCCTGGTGTTATTTTCCCAGGCACCTCCCTGGCTGCATTTGTTCCCAGGGGTGTTGCTGACCACACATGGGAGATTTAGGGTGAATTGGGTTCTTTGCTGGCACAGGGACAGGTCCTGGTGTTCTTTCCCCAGATGCTTCCCTGGCTCTGTGCCCTGTTGCTGTCAGCCAGCAGGAGTTTTGAGTTGGGAGCTGTAGTTTGCTAGCAGAGGGGCAGAGATGTATTCCAGGGGACTTTCCTCTATAGCTGCAGAAGGGGTGGGAAAAGAATTGTATGTTTTTTTTCTTCAAATATGTTCCCTTCTCCTTCAGCTAGCAGAGGGGTTACAGTTATATAAAAAAAGATAGTGTTCACAATTCTTGTTTAACTTGTAACCCCTCTCTCATTTATCTCCCTCCCTCCTTGCTGCCTCCAAGCTCCCCACAAGTTGTACAGATCATATCCTACATATTGTCTTGTGAGTATTGCTGTTGTGTTGGTTCTCCCTTTGTTACTTTGTCTTACTAGTTTGTTGTTCACCTTGCCTTCTCTAGTTTAGATACATGTATATACAATACCCAGGGTACCAAATTCGAATTCAGTGACTACAGGAAATAAACCAAAGGAGTAACAAACAAAAGAAAAATGGAAATCATGTAGTACATAGACTCAAAATTTACTTTGATATTTCTTGTAGGAAAGGCATGGTGGCGATACATTCTCTTCATTGAGTTTGTCTGGGAACGTATTTATACCTTGTACATTGATAAGGGATATCTTTGTACATACAATAATCATAGTGGATAATTTAGATATTTTTTTCTTCAGTACTGTGAAAGTGTCATGGAATGTTCTCCTGTCTCCTATGGATTCTACAGAGAAGTCAGCAGTTAGGAAAACAGGGGTCCAACTGTAAGTTATGGGTCCAATTTCTGTTTTAGACTAATCTTTCATTTATATGTACTTCTCTTGTGAGAGCTTGTTCATAAGACTGTAGATGTTATGGTCAAAACTTTGATTATACTTCCATTGTTAGGTATTTTCCATTGTGTCCTTGTTTATATTAGGAATTTTAAATTCTTTCACATGCATTTAGAACATGCATTTAACATTTTTGGCATTCTAAACATCTACTGAATCCCAAAAACGGCAATACTTTCTGGAAAATATTCTGGTCAAATTTTGACAAATATTTTTCACACATCTTCATTATAACAGAGTTTAAACCTCTATAGAAATATGTTCAATCAACTTTTCTTCAAGCTCACTATTCTGTTCTGTTTTGAAGTCATCACTAACACAATAGGCTTTCACATATACCCACACTCAATGTTGAGTCATCCATTTTATATTTCCATCCTGCCTTCATTATTTCCAATTTAAAACAATGCCTGTTGTTTTCATTATATTAATTTCTTTAGAATATGTACAGGCACAAACAGACCCTTGCACACAGACAGAACAGAGAGAAAGAAACAAAAAATACTTTGATCCTCTTTATTCTTCTCTTCATTTCTTCTCAGTATTACAATCTGACTATACTGAGAAGAGAGTTGTGATCATAGCATTGAACCATGATGGACTTGGAATTGGGATTTCTATATAAAGCTTGCTTACAATTCTCTCTTCATCACCTATGTTGGAGGTTCCTTTCTCCATAGGAGTTACTTGTAGTTGGATACATCCTGTTTTTGTTACATAAATAATAATAAAACGCCTTCACCTCATATTTGAGCTCTTCTTCTGGTTCATATTGCTGGAAGAACTGTTCAATATTTTGAGTCTGTTAGCACACCCTGGTATAGGTTCTTTCATAAAAGTACCCTTAGCAGGCTAGGAAGGTGGCTCAGTGTTAGAGTGTTTGCCTTGCATGCATATGGCCCTGGTTTCAATTCCTCAGCCCTGCATAAAAAGAAAAGACCAGAAGTGCTGCTCTGGCTCAAGTGGAGAGTGCTAACCTTGAGCTAAGAAGCTGAGGGATAGCACCCAGGCCGGGAATTCAAGCCCCACAATTGGCAAAACAACCTTTTCTTCTGAAAGTTGCTCTGAAATTGTTTATTCATTATACTGGCCTGTCACATAAGTGCATAATACAAATGTAGTGACTCAAAACACAAGATTTATTTTTCACACGGGTGGACCTAATTGCCCTAAGATAAAGGCAACAAAATATTTGCAGTCTCACCAAAACCTAATCCAACACACAACATGTTTTTGCTGGGGTTCATGTGATAATGGGGGTGAGGGAAGCGAGCTCTCTCTCATGGCTTAAAAATACATTTCTCAATATCATTCATGGAAAAATTGCCTTCATATCCTTACCTAATTCTATATACAACCATAAGACATTACATTCGCGTTCCATCCCAACTGGGGATACTGTTTTAATATATTCATTGGCAAGAAGCAAGTATTCAAACCATCAAAATTATGTTTGGAAAAAATGACTCAATTTCTATGCTCATTATGCAGGATCTTGAAGGATTATCAGCTTGTTTTGGCCTTGGCTTTTGCTATTGAGCAGATCAACAAAAACCCTTCTCTTTTACACAACTTGACTCTGGGATTCGATATCTATGATATTCAATTCAGAGGTTGGCCTTTGTTTCTGAATCCCTTCATTTGGCTCTTTGGGAAGCACGAGAATCCAAACTACTCCTGTATGAGAGACAGAAGGTCTATAGCAGTACTTACAGGACCATCAGTAATAACATCTGACCAGATTGGGACATTGCTGGGACTCTACAGATATCCACAGGTGAGGGTAGGAAGTGTAGAAAGAGATAAAAATGCCTAATTTGGTGCCATTTCAGGTGTTACCAGAAAATGATAGGAAGAGACTAGACTTACAAATCTATCAAATTTTGTGATATCAAAGAGTAAGTACTCAAAGCCTGGGGAATCTATCTATCTATCTAAATATCTATATATGTATATTCATTGTTAAAATATAAGAGTTCGAACAGACAAATGGATAATTTGTTGTTTTAAGTTTTTTTATTGTGAAAATACTGTACAGAGGGGTGACAATTACATGGGCAAGATAATGAGTACATTTCTTATCAAGCATTGTATCCTCCTCCTTTGTTTCCCTTTCCCATCCCTTCCCATTCTCCCCCCCACCCTCAACCCAATCCTCCCCACTCCCTCCCACCCCTCCCTGCCCTGCACCAAAGTTGTAAAGTTCATTTTCGACATAACGACTTCTACATCTCATTGTTGCAATGGGTCCACCTGTATCCCTATTTAAACCATTTGTTTCTCCCTTTCCCCTCCACTGAGTCAATCAGAAAAGGTCAGATAAGGTGATGTTAGGGAAATGAACCTTAAGGTATGTATTCAAATGTTTATTTTTTCATGCAATTGTTTCTATCAAATTTATAAGATTATTTCTTTGTTGTTTTGTATGTCCCTCACCCACAGTATAACCCCTGCTTTCACTGTAGTTGATGTTGTTTTAAGTTTATCAATAATTTTCTTTAATAAATCAGAATCTGGATTATGACTTTGCAGTGTGACGAAATATTGAGCAGGGTATTGATGGCTCACACTTGTAATCTTAGCAACTCAGGAAACATGTATCTCCAATTCACTAGGAAAGAGAACAAAATGAAGGAGTCATGGATACAGCCCAAGTCTTGAGAGTAAAAGCCAATTAAATGCAAGAGGCCATTAGTTGGTGCCCCTTAACTGGCATGGGCACACACACATGCAAGCTATCATGTTGAATGAAGTATGTCTGGCTCACAATGAGAAGGGGTCAATGTGTTCTCTCACCTGTGAAAATTAGATCTAAAATATGAATATGTAATATGAAATAAATAAGAACACACATAGCCACTTACATAAATAGATGATTTTTGTGAGTAAAGTATGGTATACATAGGGGTGGAACTCTATGCTGTAATTTTCCGATCTAGTGATATCAGAAATGAATACCAGAAAACTGAAACATACCTTAACAGTGAGCCAGGTGTTAAGACAAAAAGGCAGATGATTACAGAATGGATGGGTGGGAAAAAACATCATATAGTCAATGGACACATGTGAAAATTGAATTAGGAAAGTCACCGAGTGGGTGGGATTGATATAGATGTGAAGTTGATAGAAATAGTAGCAAAGATCAAGAGACACTTTACAAATGAATTCATATGTTGTACAACAACTAAAAAAAATTAAATTATTTTTCAAAAATTATATAAAAATCTACCTTCTATCAACTGATTCTTAACAAACTTCAGAGATTGTAATGCATGGTGATCTTCTCATTCATGGATCATTCAACTTTTTACTTTTAGTTTACCATTGGTTCCTTTGATCAGGCCCTGAGTGACCATAACAAGTTTCCTGCTCTCTATCAGATGGCCAAAAAGGACACCTTAATAATCACTGCTATGGTGCCCTTACTGATTCACTTCAGCTGGAACTGGGTGGGGCTGATGACCTCACAAAATGAGAATAATGTGTCAGTTCTTGATGAATTAAAAGAAGAGATGGCCAAGAACAGACTTTGTGTGGCCTATGAGGTAGTGATCTCAAGCCAAGACCTGCAACATTTATACAATATCATGGGAAATTACAATGGCATAAATGAAGCTTCAGCACGTGTTCTCATTATATATGGTGATCAAGATTCACTAAAAGTTTTAATGTTAGGTATTGAGCAAATACTCATAAAAGGCAAAGTTTGTATCATGAACTCACAGTGGGATTTCACCCTGAAAAGGAAATATTTCATGCTAGGCTCATTGCATGTACCTCTTATTTTTACACACCATTATGCAGATGTTTCTGGATTTACAGACTTTGTCAAGGCAATTCATCCTTCCAAATACCCTGAAGACTTTGTTCTTGCAAAGCTGTGGTTTCTGTCATTTAATTGCTCAGATTCTGAGTCTGACTGTGTGACATGGGACAACTGTGCTCATGATGCTTCTTTTGATTGGTTGCCTGGGCATATTTTTGACATGAGTATGTCTGGAGACAGTTACAATGTATACAATGCTGTGTATGCTGTGGCTCAGGCTCTCCATGAGCTGCTTCTTCATCAAACAGAAGTTCAAACACTGGGAAATAGAAAAGAAATAGTGCCTTCCCCAGTACAGGTAATGTCTTCTGTTAGAGGGAACACACGCTGAGGAATGACACTTTCTAGAGGGGTTTTTTACTGTAGGAAATTAAATATGCATATTTGTGTATATAAATGAATATATATATATATATACACACACACATTCATATATGTGTTTGTAAACATGTCATAAATATCTTGGTGGTTACTAGTAATGAAAATATATACATATATATATATATGTATTGGAAGTAATTGTCTCAAATATTAAGCTTTCTCCTTTTTATTAACAGAAACTATTGTAAACACAAAATTGAATAAATATAGATTAATGTTAAAAAATTAAATATTTCAGGTGTTTTCAAAACCCTAGGAAATGCTTTATGTTTAAAGGTCTTTGTGGAACTGTGTACATGTGTGCATATGCTCTTAGGGAAACAACAGGCCAGTAACATGGATAAAATATATTCTGTATTTCAATATATTTTTTTGTCTGTTTAGGGGATTGAACTCAGGACATGGGCTATGTCCCTGAGTCTATTTGTGCTCAAGGTTACTGCACAACCACTCAAGCATAGCACTACTTCCAGCATCTTCTGAATAGTTTATGGGAACAAGTTTTCAAGGGCTTTCCTGTCCCAGCTGGCTTCATAGTGAGATAGTCTGATCTGTGCCCCTTGGCTAGCGAGGAATACATTCTTGAGACACCAGCATACTTCTTGTTAATTCCTTTAGTTACCAATAATCTCACATGTCAATAGCTAGTGCTTTGAAAATTATAAATTCAGTTTTTCCATATGAATTTCTTCAGTCATATCAAAAGATGACCAGCAGAACAGAATTATTCATATTTTTCATAAGTGACTTAGATTCATTCAACATTTGGTATTAAAAAATTTGCAACCTAAACAATAGATATTCATAAAGTAGTTGTTGGGGCAAGCTGTAGCAAAATGGTTTCTCTTGAAAAAAGCCCTTCTACTCCTTTTATGAGTACACAGGAAAGGTTATTTTTCAAGATTATTTTTATTCCTCCATATGATTTCTTCTATGTTATTCAACCATTCAGAATCAGATATTAAAAGGCAATTGGTAGCTTTTCTTAGTTTAGGTTTTCTGTCTTAACTTTGGGATGTACTTCACAATAAGATGATGTCTCTCTTTTAGTTGCACCCTTTACTGAAGAGCATCCAGTTTCAAAATCCCAGGGGAGATCAAGTGATTTTGGATGAGAAAAGGAAATTGGAGCCAGAGTATGACATTCTGAACATTTGGAATTTTCCAGAAGGGCTGGAACTTTCTGTGAAAGTAGGAATGTTTTCTCCCTATGCTCCACATGGCAATCAACTGTCTTTGTCTGAAAATATGGTAGAGTGGGCCATTGAAACTACAGAGGTGGGTTGGGTCTAATCCTAATAATTTTAATAACACACAAATAAGCAAAATCTCTCTTCAAATGTATACCTGCTTGAGTTCCAGGAATTTTCTCCCATAATCTTTGTGAATCATGGAATATGGGCCCTATAACACAATTTAATTAATCAACTTCACTTGCCTGCATAGGAACATTATGTTTAATAATCCATCGATTAAAAAATGGACTTTGTGAAATGTTAAGTGTAAGTCTGAACATTTTCTGACACATCATTGATTTTCTTCAGATTCCTCACTCTGTCTGCAGTGAGAGCTGTGATCCTGGATTCAGGAAATATCCTCAGGAGGGAAAGGCTGCCTGTTGCTTTGATTGTACACCTTGCCCAGAGAATGAGATTGCTAATGGGACAAGTAAGTCCATGAATTATGAAGCAATTATTCATCTCTCCCTAGGTTTCCTCAACCCAAACAAGTCAATTCCAAAGTTGTATATTGGGATTACCATGCCTGTTTTCCTTCTCTCTGTTCATAATTTTATTTTTACAAATGGTGATATTGCTTGTTGGAATATGAAAAGTCATGGGTTTGGATTACATATTCAGTAATATTTTCTAGTCTTTTGAAAGTGAATGTAATCTCAAGGAATCCTTCTTATCACTAATCATTAGGACAAGTGTAAACTCTAACATGAAATTAAACATAGTCTTATTAAGGACAATGTTCATCTTAAAGGTTACATTTTACCTACACAAAAAAATGAGACTTGGCATATCTTAATTTCTCAGTACTCAGAACTGGTCTTGGCATGCCCAGAAAGGTGGAGTTAGTTTACGAATTAAGCATGACTTCAGAGTGTCCAAGAGTAGTCACTCTGTTCCCACTATTTAACAGGTGAGCAGGTGACACAAAAAAAATGATGAATTCAAGGGTAATGGACCATGGGGATAAGTGCAAGTTTTACAGAGACATGCAGGAAATTGTATTCTATATGATTACAATTATCAATAGGATTGCAGAACTCCACACCATTCTGTTACTAAGAATGAAACTGTAGAACATTGTTGTTTTAATATTATAATATCCCAACTGTCATATTATCAATACATGTGATAGTCACTGAAGGAAGAAAAGGTTGAATAAAAAAACCCAAATGAAGAAAAACATGGAACTGAGATACAGTTTAGGAAAGAACATATACTTTTATTTTTATACGTTTTTTATTCTAAAAATATTGTACAGATGGGTTATAGTTACGTGAGTAAGGTAATGAGTACATTTCCTCTCTAGCATTGTTGACTCGTCCTTTGCTTTTCCCCTATCATCCCTTCCTTCCTACCTCCCCAACTACTCCTGCTACACCCATCCCCCCAGCAGAAGTTGTAAAGTTCATTTTCAGCATAGTGCCTTGTACATCTCATTGTTACAATGGGTCTACCGGTATCCGTATTTAAGCATTTTGTTTTATCCTTTCCCCTCTCCAAATCAGAAAAGTGTATATACAAGTTGCAGGGCACTGGAATCAAATACATACAGACAAGAATTATACCATGGGGCAGGAACATACAAAAGAAACAAAAAAATCACATAGTATATTAAAGTACATTAAAAACAATAGCAAGCAAGAAAAAAACCCACTTGTATCCCTGTCTTGGGGTTCATTTCGCTTAACATCATGTTAGTTGGTCATATGTACATAAGTTTTGACCTTTTCTGCTTGTATTAGACATATTCTAGTTATTGCTAATAATTGTATGATAGTAAATGCTGACATTTCATAATTACCATAAGTGAAAATTTTCCTAAATTGTGTGAAGAAAAAGAAATTCATAACTAGAACTTACCATAGTGTGCACTTCTCAATAGATAAGGAGCATTGTGTGAGGTGTGAAGATCATCAATATGCCAACACACAGAGAAATCAGTGCCTCCTGAGAGCTGCAAGTTTCCTGGCTTTTGGAGATCCCTTGGGCATGGCTCTGGCCTGCATAGCTCTTTGCTTCTCTATGCTAACTGTTGTTGTTCTTGGAGTGTTTGTCAAACACAAAGACAGTGCCATTGTCAAGACCAATAACCGGGCTCTCAGCTACAACTTGCTCATCTCTCTCATCTTCTGTTTCCTTTGTTCTTTGCTCTTTCTTGGAAGACCAAACAGAGTCACATGCATCCTACAGCAGATCACATTTGGGCTTGTGTTCACTGTGGCTGTTTCCACAGTATTGGCCAAAACAGTGACTGTGGTTCTGGCCTTCAAGGCCACTTCCCCAGGGAGAAGGATGAGGTGGCTGCTGGTATCAGGGGCTCCTAACTTCATCATCCCCATCTGCACACTCATCCAGGCGACTCTCTGTGGACTCTGGTTGGGAACTTCTCCTCCCTTCGTTGAAACTGATGAACACTCTGAACATGGCCAAGTCATCATCCTGTGCAACAAGGGCTCTCTCACTGCCTTCTACTGTGTCCTGGGATACCTGGGACTCCTGGCTTTTGCCAGCTTCACTGTAGCTTTTCTGGCCAGGAACCTGCCTGACACCTTCAATGAAGCCAAGTTCCTGACCTTCAGCATGCTGGTGTTCTGCAGTGTGTGGCTCACCTTTCTGCCTGTCTACCACAGTGCCAAGGGGAAGGTCATGGTGGCTGTGGAGGTCTTCTCCATCTTGGCCTCTGGTGTAGGGCTCCTAGGCTGCATTTTTGCTCCAAAGTGCTACATCATCTTAGTAATGCCAAACAAAAATTCTCTCCATGGTTTCAGGGATGAAAAACATGGTAGAAGAAACAAGCATTCTTAAGAGTAAACTCATTTTTTTTATTAGTATACAGAAGTTCTGATTTAAATCCACAGTAAATTTCCCTTCCTGTAATAAACATTATGGATTTTTTAATTTCAATGTGTTAGGACCTATTGTGTGTTTTTGTAGTATTTGTACTCACAAGTGGTGTTGATCACTATTCAAATTGGAATATATATATATATATATATATATATATATATATATATATATATATATATATATATATATATATATATATATATACTTGGATCCAGTTGTGGGGACTGAACTCTGGGCCTGGTCACAGTCCCTCAGGCTTGTGCTCTACCACTTGAGCCACAGTACCACTTTCTTCTTTGTCTTTTTGCATATATGGTGCTGAGGAATCGAACCCAGGGCCTCATGCATGCAAGGCAAGAGCTTTACCACTGAGCCACCTTCCCAGCCCTCTTTTCATATTTTTATTCTTCCAATTTAATCAGGGCTTTATTCTATCATCTCCTCTTCTTAGTGTCTTCTCTGTTGTCTTTCAATCACTTTTCCAAATTTTTAAGTATATTAACTTCCTCTTGCACACCACAATTTTGTAAAGTCCTCTAATTTATATTATTAATGTTTTCCTCTTCACAAATTTTCATCTTTTAATATCATCCTTGGAGAATGTTTGGTTCAATACTTGTACATTTCTACTCACACATTCACTTTTTGCAATAATTCTGAAGATCTTTTTTGAGACCTTTCTCTATGTCTGTCTCTTTCTCTTTGTCTCTCTCTATCTCCTCTTCTTCTCTCTTGCACTACTCCCCTCAGATAACTTTAAAAATGACTGTACACATTAGAAAAATATGCTTATTTTTAAGATTACAATGTATCAGATTTTTTTACTGTTAATATGAAAATGTCTAATGCATGATAATTTATTCCTCCATGCCTAGATATACTTTTTAAATTTATTGTTGTTGAATTAATCTTTATTACTTTGATACATAAAATTGTGAATATTAAAGTATCTAATATCATTTGGTATAATGTTTTCACTTCTTACAATCTGTTGATACATCAACATTTTATCTGTCACTTTTCAAACTCTTAATTTGATCAGGAAAGCACTAGTTTGATGTACTAGCTTCTATCTATTTTCACATGTTTACATATTTAAGGCATATTTAAGGTATATGGGCTACAACTTACTTTACAGTTCATAACGTGTTTCTTCTGATATTAATTAAAGTTATTTATGCATGCTTCAATTCATGGCTTAAACTGCCCCTTGCCTTTATCACTCAATACCGCTTCCCCAGTTGAACTTCTATTTCTACATTTTTGTTATTTAATTGCAAAGAAGAGTCTCATTGACTTTACTGCCCAGGCTGACTTCGAAACTCTTCTCACATTTACATTTCTAATAAAGATATAACTATGTAATTGACTATGGTTTTCTATTATGTGTATTTTAGTTGAAAGCATAACATGGCATTGCAAAATATGCTATGTGCATATTCTTTTGTTGAGGACATGCTTTTTAATTTTTAATATATATTGTATTTTAAAGATACTGTACAGAGGGGTTACAGTTACATGAGCAAGGTAATGAGTCCATTTCCTATTGAGTATTGTTACACCCTCCTTCGTATTTCTCCTACCATCCCTTTGTTTCCTCATCCCCAACTCCTCCCTCCCCCCCCAAAGTTGTAAAGTTTTTTTCAACATATTGCCTTATACATTTCATTGTTACAATGGGTCATCCAGTATCCTTATTTCAGCATTTTTCTATGTCCCTTCCCCTCCACAAATTAGAAAAAAAATGTTTATACAAGATGCAAGGCACCAGAATCAAATACAGTGACCACAGGGGTTGTACATAGGGGAGAATTACAAAAGAAACCAAAATCACATAGCACATTAAGAACAGCGACAAAGATAAAACCTGGTGTCCCTAAAGCAGAAGAGGTAAAAAGCTATTACATATGACTATATAACCTGATGCTAAGAGGACATGCTTTTTAACAAATGAAAATGTAATAAATTTCCAACATGCTTACCATGTTAATCAAGATATAATCATAATATTCTTCAGTTTCTATGGAGTTTTTGTCTTCTTTGTTTTTTATTGTGAAAATACTGTACAGAGGGTTTACTGTAACATGAACAAGGTAATGAGCACATTTTTTTATCAAGCATTGTTGCCTCCTCCTTTGTTTTCCCCTACCATCACTTCCCACCCACTTGCAAAACTACACTCCCCCTCCCAGCCTTAATTGTTAAGTTCATTGTTTAACAGTGTCTTGTACATCTCATTGTTACAATGGATCAACCTATATCCCTATTTAAACTTTTTCTTTGTTCCCTACCCTCCCCAAAGTATACCAACATCAAATACAGTGAAGAGAGGAGTTATACCTTGGAGGAGGGACATACAAAGCAATAAAAAAATCATATGGTACGTTTTAAATATGTTAGAAACTATAGAAAGAAAAAACACTTATGTCCCTATCTTGGGGTTCATTTCACTTAATATCATCTTATATGGTCATAGATACTTAGTTGTTTACCTTTTCTGCTTGTCTCAGACATATACTAGTTATTACAAATAAGGGAAACCATAGGACCTATGTCTTCTTTATTTAGTTTATGAATTTCATTAATAGGTTTGAATTTACATTATTGAGTAAACTTTTGAATCCTATTGTGTGATGTGAAGTTGTAGGGATAACATATGATTTTAGTGTTTTTGCATAATAATTTGTATTCCTTGCTAATTTTTTCTTAGCTGGGATACCAGTAAACTTACACAACACTTGTTTTTTTTCTGTTAAATGAAGAAAGAAAAAGAATATACCTGTGGACGGAATGATGTGTTGAAGAAAGAGTAGATGGATAGCAGCCAAGGAGAAAGTTAATGGCACCTAAAAGATAGTTCTTGGATAAATAGAATGACAGAAGTAAGAAGAATGACAGAAGTAAGAAGAATGAAAGAAGAAAAATGTAGAAAAATGAAAGTTTTTTCTTTTGTATTACAAATTTTATTCATAGGAAGCAGAATAGATTTGGACCCAATCTTCCTGGTCTGTGTGTGTGTGTGTGTGTGTGTGTGTGTGTGTGTGTGTATGTGTTTGTGTATGCATTATGTGGTATTGGGAATAATATGGTGTATGTTTTACCTGACTTTTTGTTGCTTTCAATGGGTTTAAATATATTCTGCCAATTATTAGGGAGTTCCATACACATGAATGAAAATAAAATAATGGAGGCTATGAAGATCAGTTAAATTTTTAAAGGAAATAGAAAAGTAATTGGCAAAGGCTCATTCGGTCAAAAGATGTTAGGTGCCCATATAAAACTAACATAATCTAGCTTACCTATATGGACAAGTTGAAATTCAAAATAATACAAAACATAAAATTTAAAAATCAATCTAATTCGAGTTGGAAAAATACCATCTCTCTTCTCTTTTTGGAGCAAACTTTTTTTATTGTCAAGGTGATGTACAGGGGGTTACAGTTACATAGTGAGGAAATAAGTATGTTTCTTGTCAAATGTGTTACCCTTTCCCTCATTTTTCTCCTTCTCCTGCTTTCCCTCTCCCCTTTGCATTGGTCCCTCCCTTGTCCTTTGTCTCATAATTCTGTTGTTCCCTTCCATAACTCAAATATATGTATATATAATACCAGAGTACCAAAATTAAATACAGAGAAAACAGTGCATATTCCATAGGGAGAAGAACATACAAAAGAAACAAAAAATTACATAATACATTAAAAAACAACAACAAAGAAAAACCTCTTGTGTCCATGTCTTAGAGTTCATTTAGCATAGCATCAACTTATATGGTCATAGGTACACAGCTATTGAACTATTCTGCTAATCTTCTGAGATTATCCTAGTTGTATACTAATTATTACAAATAAGGGAAACCAATTTTAAGGTAAACAATTTTTAATCCATTAAAATAAAAGCAACAAAATATTAACTCAAGGTACATATCAATATGCCTTTAAATGTTGCCTCCACAAAAACAAAGAGGTAGGATTCAAAAGAAAAGATCTGTGAATGACCTCTTCCATGAAAATAAAGCTTTGGAGTAAAAGAAATTTGATAATAATGAGAAAGTAGAAAGACATACTGTGTTCAGAGATTGCTACTATTAAAATTGTGAAAGTGACTATATTCCCAAAAGCACACTATAGATTCCATGTGCATTTTTGGGGAGGAATAGAAAAATTAATACTAAGCCGAAGCCAGTGGTGAACTCTGATAATCCTCGAATAAGAATAAGAAGTCTTGGAATCTAGGCTGGGAATAAAATGTTTATGGCATTTCTTACCTAGGTGGGGTGGCAGATGTCGGTCATCCCAGCTCTGTAAGAGGTGGAAATTGAGGAAATGAGAGTTACAGGGCAGTCTATGCAGATGTTAGTCACAACAGTGGTGCATGCCTATAATCACAGCTATGATAGGAATGTAATAAAGGATTGAAGTCCATTTGTTGGCACTGCTAAGAAGTGAAAACTTATCACAAAAATACACAAAGTGAGCTGGGTGTTGGTGACTCATGCCTGTAAGTCTAGTTACTCAGGAAGCTGAAATCAGAGCATTACCTTGTCACCACCAGCCCAGACAGGTCAGACCTTGAGCTTCTTATATCGATTTAATTACCAAGAAGCTGCAAATGAAGCTATGGGTCAAAGTGGTAGATCATTAGCATTGAGCACAAAAAAAACAAGAACAATACTCAGGTCCTTGTTCCCAAGAAAAGCACCACTAAAATAAAACCAAATCAAAACAAACACAAAACTCCCCAAAGACAAAAACACAGAGCAGAAGAAACAAAGCAGGATTGCAATAGATTTATATAACCTTAATCTGTGTGTGTGTGTGTGTGTGTGTGTGTGTGTGTGTGTGTGTTTTGCGTCTGGTCATGGGGCCTGAACTCTGGGCCTGGGCGCTGTCCCTCAGCTCTTCAGCTCAAGGCTAGTGCTCTACCACTTGAGCCACAGCGCCACATCCGGCTTTTTCTTTTTTTTTGCTTATGTGGTGCTGAGGAATCGAACCCAGGGCCTCTGGAATGCAAGACATGCGCTCTACCACTGAGCCAACTTCCCAGCCCCATAACCTTAATCTTCACTGTGGGAATCCTCCAGTAAAATAGCCAGTCTCACACATGACTTACAGCAGAAGTGCTAAGAAATTGACAGCAGGTTCATATTCAACATAGTGTCTTGTACATCTCATTGTTACAATGGGTCAACCTGTATCCTTATTTCAGCATTTTGTTATTTCCCTTCCCCTCCCCAAATTAGAAAATTCTATATACAAGATGTAGGGAACCGACATCAAATACAGTGAATCCTAGCGCTGGTGGCTCACCCCTATAATTCTATCAATGCAGGAAGGTGAGATCTGAGCATCCCGGTTCAATGCCAGCCCAGGCAGGAAAGTCTGTGAGACTCTTATCTCCAATAAACCACTCAGAATACTGAAGTGGTGCTGTGGCTCAAGCAGTAGAGTGCAACCTTGAGCTGAAGAGCTGAGGGGCAGTGCCCAGGCCCAGAGTTCAAGCCCTGACCAAAGAAAAAACCAAAAAAAAAAAAAAACCAGCGAAAACAGGGATTATAAGGGAGGTAGGGGTGCACAGGGGGGGGGGAACATACAAAGAAACAAAAATATCACATAGTACATTATAAGTACATTAACTTGTGGGGGGAAGGAGGAGTTGGTGAGGTGGAGAGGGAAGGGATGGTAGGGGTAAAACAAAGGAGGTGATAACAATGCTCAAAAGGAAATGTACTTATTACCTTACTCATGTAACTGTAACCCCTCTGTACAGAATGTTTCAATAAAAAAATCAAAAAAGAAAATGACAGCAGAAAGCAAAATAGTCTGAAACCATCAATAGCCTCAGAGCATATTTCAGATAGGGTAAATAAGATGCCCATGGCAGTTGTTGCATCTTCTGAACTCCTAGAGAGGAACAAGCTTCAGTACACCCCATAGAAAGACTTTACCTTAGCAGAGAAAGAATGAACATACCTACATAAGAGCTGAAAGAGAAACAAAGGTGAGAGACCTCTGGTGGGCAGAATATTGGGGCCACCTAGATCCCTAAGCTTTTTATTTAGCTTTGGGGGGAATCAGAGCTAAGCAGCTTCCAAGGAGGAAAATGTTGGTCAAGAGCAAAATAAACTGTGAATTGACATTGACTTGGATGAAGGGAAAGCCACAAATTTGGTAAGAACTATGTTACACTGGAGGTGGGGCGCTAAGGGCTCAGACCTCTAAAACTTTCTTTGGAGATTGACTTGAGCTCCTTTGCTGGAAAATAAGAACTAATAGACTCAATTCTGGAATGAAATCTATCAAATGCTACCTGCTACATTAAAACTGTCACTCTTAGCAAATGGGACTGTGATATTTTAAAAAATAATCATAAACAAAATGTACACAGTTGCAGCAAAGTAGTCTACAAAACAGCAATCACCAGACTGAGGAAGAAGTCAGGGAAACCATTAAATTCCTAATGGTTCCCAACACAAACTATCTGAATTACCTAGGAATGAACATAACCAAGAAGTGAAACAGATCTAACAAGAAATCCAAAAAATATAACAGATAAAAGAAATGAAATATCTGCATTTGTCATGGATTGGATAAGGAATATATCATCCAAAATGATATATAGATGCAAAGCTATCCTTATAAAATTCCCAGACACTCTTCATAGAAAGAGGAACTTCACTCCTAAAATGCATATAGAAGCACACACAATAAAGCCCAAAGCCAAAGCCATCTTAAGCGAAAAGAGTAATTCAGGAGTGATTGCAATACCAGACTCCAAATTATACTGAAAAGCACTAGTAACAAAGTCAGCATGGCACTGGCCAAATTTCACACATGAAAACCAACAAAACAAATCCGATGAACTGAAGATGAATTTCACAAAGGAGCCTCCCCCCATTCACAAATATGCACACTCAAGGAATGTATCACTGAATTAAAACTCACAGAACTAGATATGTACAGGTAGGAGATGGAAAACAAGACTCTCTCTGTCTTTCTCTCTCTGTCTCTCTGTCTCTCTGTCTCTCTGTCTGCCTGTATTAATGTAACTTCAAAATGGGGAAAGGACATTGTTAAATTAATTTAATTTTTATTATATTAAATAAATATACAAGGGTGTTTCAATTTAAATCATCCAATTATGTACATCTTGATCAGGTCACCTCTGACACTTAGCTGTCAGGAAGAATGAAATTATGTCATATGCAGGAAAATGAATGGCACAGGGTTTTCTTAATATTGGATAGATAGACCTAAATATACACATAAGTACATACTGTGCACACACACAACTTCATTATAATCATGGCACCATTTAAAAGCGATATGGGGAAGGGAGAAAAAACTAGAATTGTTAAGGGTGAACAACATCAAACTACTTTATATTTGTTTATGAACATGGGATAACTCAGTGAAAGCTGAGTGGGTAGGGGAGATGAGGAAAGAGAAAATGTATGAGTCTATTGAAAGTATAATGACATTTTCATCTTGAGGCCACTTTGGGCAATTATTGTACCTTAAAATGAATGGTGTGAGTGTAACTGAGTTGTTGTCACTGGGAGGCAATGGATAGATGAAGGTGAGTGAATGTAGATGCTGAAGGTGGCTTACCAAGATTAAAATATTAATACTTATGCTGGAAAAAAAAGAAAACTGTTGAAAAGAAAACTGTTGCTTTCAGAAGGGAGAAAACAGATGAGTGTTATGGAGAGTGTGAGTCAGATTAGGACAAATTCACACAGGCTGATGCCCCAAAATAATACCCTCTTATCAAACGAATATAAACCACTAAATGCCTAAAAACAATCTTACAAATGAAATAATAATTTTAGTGACATGGAAATTCATCAGAACCTGTTTTGCTTACAACTACAAGAATTTGCTGAGGCATATTAATTTACATAAAAATTGAGCAGAAAGCACAAAAAGTTTCTGTGCATTCCACATTCCTCACTTTGGCCCTGTTTCTAACAACAGGTGGTTAGAATGGCTTGTGCATATTAATTTGTTATTGTGATGTTTTGTGGCTACTATAGACAGCACATGTGTGAAGTGTCCCTGGGTTTTATCTGGGAAACCATGTCATCCTGTGACTTTGGATGAAGTCAATGTGGTCTTGCTGTGATGATTTCACTTGTACCTGGACATTACATTATAATATAATCTAACTGCAACCCCCAAATGGCCTTCACACAAGTGCTTTCTTGACACAGGTTTGAGACTAAATCTTAGGCCTCACTATCTGTGGGCCTAGATGAAATCATAGCACCTGGGCTGGAGAGGAGGATCTAGAAGCGTATTTTCCAACCTCTATTTCTTTCCTGGATTCAGGGCCTCTAATGAAGAGCCCAAGGGCTGAAGGTTTTCCACATTGCTATAGGGGACTCCAGGAAACTGTGATGAGAGGAGCTGGGTTAGAGTGGCCATCTGTATCAAGAAAAAGACACGTATGCACAAACACATGAAGTTCCACTTCCCACCATGATGCCAGCTCATCAGCAACTGCTGTAATGTTCTATTTGATTTTCACACTCTTTCATCTTGAACTTCCCTTTCTTCTCAGTTCCTTATCCAGTGCTAGTATGAGAATCCATTGTTTCCATTTCTTGTTAACCCCCACCCTCAGTCTGGAAACTGCATGTATCTCTGGCCTCCAGCTACATCAGCAAAGTCTGGTCCACCTGCTCCTGACCATATCTATTGATTTACCCCATCACCTAATTATCTTTAATGTTCAGCAGCTGTAGAAAAGTTCTTCTCCTAAGGGCTTAAATGGCTCCAGGATCTTTGATGATCACCAACTGCAGAAAAATACGCTTGCTTGCTTGCCAAACCACCACCTGAGGTTTCCACACTTTTCAGATTCTCTGTCTGGTAAATGGACTCAGAGATTGTGGTTCCTTTGGGCAGCAGTCACACATGGTGGTTTCTCAATTCTGACCAGGAAATGACCACATCCCTCACTTTGGTAGATGGGTATTCCCCACCTGAAATCTATGGAATATTTTTAAATGCTGGGTGAAACATTTTGAAGAATTCAGCAACTCTGACAAGTGAAGTCTAGTTATAAAACACCTTACAAGGTGTTTTATAAGGTCACAATTCCAATATTTTGTCCCCAAATGGCATTGGAAATTACAACTCTACACATAATGATTCTAGGGAGATAGAGAAGCTGCACTTGTTACTTGAGTAAGAGTTATAATTTTCCATGTATTACTTGTATTGAGCAGAAATACACTGTTTCCTAATAGAGTACCTGGAAATTGGGAAATATTATTTTCTTTATTTCAGATAAGTCAAACTTTATTTAAAACTACATTTTAAATTTAATGTTACCAAATATCCCTTTAGCACACTGTAATTCTTAAAAAATACTAAATGCTAAATGTGTCACCATAGAAGATTCCTTTCTTGGAGTCCTTCAAGCAACTTCTGGCTTGAAGGAGACATCTATTCGATGATCCAGGCAGTTTACCTACGGGTGCAAAGTTTCCACCTAAGGACATGCAAAGGAGAACATGTGCTCATTAAATGGTTCCACACATGGGCCTTCTCTCTTTATGACCACTTTGCAGCCATTCTCCTGGATACAGTGGCCAGGAATTGCAGGATACCCTAAGTTATGAATGATCCCAGAAATTCAGCAGATAAAACTTAAGAGAAATGACTGCTTTACAGATAGCAAAACAATGAAACATTTTGTATAGGCAATCACTTCCTATTTAAAACTTCAAATAGCTCAGTAAATAAGAACAAAATTTAACAAATGGGATTACATCAAACTTAAAAGCCTTTGGCAAAACAAAGTAAAGTGTTATTGGACTGAATAGATGGCTGGCACAATTTGCCAACTAAGCATCTTGCAAATAATTCATAACTAGAATATACAGGAAGTTCAGAAAACTAAACTCCTAAAGCACCAAAAACCAATGAACAAATTCACAAACAAACTTAAAGACACATTTCAAAACCAGAAGTATGAATGGCTAATAAAGGAAATGCAAAACCAAATAATGCTTACCTTACTCTCACTCCAGTGACAATGTCTATCATGAAGAAGTCAAATAAGGAATGTAGGTAGGAATGTAGGGAAATGGGACACTTACACACTATTCTTGGAAATGCAATTTCATGCAACCACCAAGAACAATAAGTATGTAGGTTCCTCAAGAAACTCTACATTTATTATGCATATCTAAGTATATCCTCTGCCCAGCTGACAAGTACTACTAAGAATGTTAAAAAAAGTGATAAATCTCATATATCATAATGAATATACAACTGTAAAAAATCAGTGGCAATCATATTAGAAAAGATTTTTCTTTTAATCCTGCATATTTAAAGTATACATATGATGTGTATTTTCTGACACCCAGTATATGATTGTGAACAAGTGTACCAAAATATGCATCCAACCCAACAGCCTTGTGAAGGGTATGTCGGCTGCCCTGAAGTAGCTCTGTTCAATGGGGTAACTGATGTCTCTGCATGGAATTCAGGTCTAACATATGTTGACAGCTTGAAAACATAGAGTTACTTTTGATATTGATTGAAGTTTGTGATAGAGAAATATTTTCTCAATCACATGTTTTCAACCCAATGCATCATGAAAACGTCTTGATCTATGTTAGCAACATAAATAATAATTGTCTGCCTGAAGGCAAAATTTCAGAATGCACAAGTGGAACTCAATTTTAGCACTGACCATGAGTTATAGACATTTAATTGCTTGTCTCAGCAACATCATTGCTTCCTCAGGCAATCATAAATTGCTGCATTTCTGGAATCCTCTGCACATGGAATTGTTATAGGAAGATGCCATTATCTACCACCTATGTTCTATGGTGGTTATAGACATTGTGTATGTGAATTGACACTTTTAGGATGATGCTCTCAGAACTTTAGTTGACATCTCACAGACATAGACTTTTTGTGGACATTTCACCATGCACAGGACATGGCATCCTTTGAAGCGATCCAGCTGCATCATCCCAAATAGCTTTCATGCAAACAGGTTATATATATATATATATATGTTTTTTATTGTGAAAATACTGTACAGAGGAGTTATGGTTACATGATCAAGGTAATGAATACATTTCTTATCCAGCATTGTTGCCTCCTCTTTTGTTTTTCCCTTACCATCCAGTACCTCCCATCCCCTCAACTACACCCCCCACCCGCTCATACCCCTACCCCAGCCTAAATTGTAAAGCTCATTTTTGGAAATAGCGTTTTGCACATCTCCTTGTTGCAATGGGTCAATCTGTATCCCTATTTAAATATCTTGTTTATAGCAGCATTATTTACCATAACTAAGCTATGGAACCAACTCATATGCCCCTCAGTAGATGAATGGATCAAGAAAATGTGATATATATATATATATATATATATATATATATATATATACACACAATGGAATTTTATGCCTCCGCCAGAAAGAATGATATTGCCCCATTTGTTAGGAAATGGAAAGACTTGGAGAAAATTATATTAAGTGAAGCAAGCCAGGCCTAAAGTTTCCCTTATTTGCAATAACTAGGAGATGTCTGGGACAAACAGAAAAGCTTAGATAAGATGATGTGAAGTGAAATGAACCCGAAGATAGGGACACAAGTGGATTTTTTTCTTTCTTACGATTGTTTCTAACATATTTATAAGGTACTATGTGATCCTTTTTTGTTGTTTGTATGTCCCTCCCCCATTGTATGACCCATGTTTTCACTGTATTTGATGTTGGTATAATCTGGGGAGAGAAAGAGAAAAACAAAATGTTTAAATAGGCAAACTGTTTCTTGACACAAATGTTGGGCAAAAAAGACTTACAAGATAACTCTATGTCTTGGGCCTCACTATCTGTGGTCTTAGATGAAATCATAACTCGTGTGGTGAAGAAGGCAAATCCACAAACATGCTTCCAACTCATGTTTTTCTCCTAGCTATTGAGCTCCAGGGCATAGTTTTACACAGTACTTCTGGGGACTCACAAGAAGCTTTGATGAAATGTTAGTTATACTGTAGATCTCTATCAATAAAAAGACACATAGACACAAATAAAAAGTCTATGCATATACATATGCATATATATGCTGTATATGATATTCATATATATATGACATGGGGCCTCACTTCCTGCCAGAATTTCAGCTTGGCAGAGGCTTCAGGGATGTACCTTATGCTTTTCACACTCCTTCTTCTCCAGCTTCCCCTCCTTGTCAGGTTCTTGGCTGACACTAGCTGCTTTTCTACTATGAAACACCGAGCACACATGGATGGAGATGTGATGATCACTGGGTTTTTCCCTCTCAACATTTTCGGGATAGATCACAGTAACAGTCATGATTCTAGTCAAGAAGAGCACAAGCTGTACTTCAGTAACTCATCATTTTATTCCCATTTATTGTTTGAATTTCAGGGCTGGTCGATGGCTGAGGAAACTCTAGGTGCACACATCAATGATCTGTCCCTCTACACTGATCTCCATCCCTGTTGCAACAGAAGTTCAGTTTCATTATTTTGTCTTACATCTACTCTTGAGTGATTTTCTGCCTGCTAATAGGAGAAGACTCTATTTCCTTCCCTGTAGCTTCTCCTTTCCAGGTCAGGAAGTTCTTCACTTTACTCCAGTATGCCTGTATCTCTGCTATTTCAGCTGTGATTGCAGAAAATGAAGTGATGTCATTACAATCAACCTGAGTCACTGGTATGAGATTTGTACTAAAAGGCTGCAGCTATATTTCCTGCCTCCTTGAGCAAGTAGTCAGAGAACCTTCCTTTAGTAACACTGATATTTTGAGAACATTAATAAAATTTCATAAGGTATGCTGATGGCTCATGCCTGTAAATTTAATTACTCATGATGCTGATATCTAGGGATCAAGGTTTCAAGCTAGCCCAGGCAGGAAAGCCTGTGAGGTTTTTTTTTACCTCCTATTAACGAGCCAAAAGCAGGAAGGGAAAATGTGGTTCAAGTGACATTGTGTCCAGGCACTGATTTCATGTCCTAGGACTCTCTCTCTCTCTCTCTTGCGCTCTCACTCTCTCCCTCTCTCTCTCACTCTCTCTCACACACACACACACACACACACACACACACACACACACACACACACACCACATGCCCACTGTAGACAATTAGTACTCTTTCAAAATAAGCCTCGTGTCATTATTTTATGTAAGATATGCTGTACAACCCATGCCTTACCAGGCAGATTATCATTATAAATTTCACTAATTGCAGAATTTTATCTGCTCTTGGTGAGTTCTACTTTTCCTGTGTTCATTCATGTTCATGACTTTTGGTCTACAGCAGAGAATCTCACTAATAAGTGGCTATACAAAAATAAAAAAAAGAAAAGAAAAATGACTGTTCTGAACTTCAAAAAATTCTAGCAAACTATCTGATTACTATTGCAAGAGATAATGTCATTGTGTCCATCATTTCCACTTGTTTACAGTGCTGATGTGATAAGTAGACCCTGAGCCCACTATTGAGAGCAGTGTTCCCAGGATAGGAATTACTCTCTACTGTGCTATAGAAGATATATATTCTTATTTTATATGTCAATGGTGTGTTTGTCTTTCTTTTGTGCTAGTCTTGGGAACTTAGGGTCTGGGTTCTGTCCCTGAACTCTTTTGCTGAAGGCTAGTACTGTAGTCTTTGCACTCCAGCTCCACTTGTGCAATATTTTGGTACTTAAATGGAGGTAAGAATCTCACAAACATCCCTGACTAGCTACCTTCAAAACATGATCCTCAGATCTCAGCTGTTTGAGTACTTAAGATTACAGGCATGAGTCACTAGTTACAAGCTTAGCCTATTATTTTTAATCCTCACTATTTACCCATATTTATCTGATTTTCATTCTGTTAATTTCTGAAAATATATTTGAGTACTTTTGTTAGTGTGCTAATACAGCCATACTGAGTATTATGAATTCAGCCAATGGATGTGTCTTAGCTACCCACACAAATTATGTAAAGCCTGGTCTGGGTTAGTAACATTTTATGTATGCTATTGAATAGATAGAAATATTTATCTGCTAAGCTTTTTCTTGCAGATAAATAGAGCACTGCGATTAGACATCAGTAGATGAGAGATTTGACTCAAGTGTACACCCACTGATATTGCAGTGATGTTTACCAATTTTTATACAATATATGCTTGTGCCAAGCATACACTTCATATTGCAATTCCACACTGCAGGTCATGTACTTTGATTATATTCCAACACATTTTTATGACCATGTTTCATAACTTGTCACACAGCCTTTTTTCTCTCCCTTATTTCTAATTTCTTCTGCTTATTTTCAACTTCTCAAGTAACCAGGAACAAGCCACTGGTCATTCACTTGCTTTGAACTCTTGATTCGAATTTTCTCTCAAAGATGATACTCTACCACTTGAGCTTTTCATATCTGCTCCTATCTTTTTGTTGGTTAACTTGAGATAAATAGTTTCAGGGACTTTCTGCAGCCGGTTGCTTTGATGCAGGATCATGACTCTCAACTTCTGTTCAGTACAGATTGGATTACAGGCATAAGTGACTAGTTAAGTTATTTTTCATTTTTTGAAGACTCTCCAGGCTTTAATTTTTATATATATTCCCCAAAACTACAATTTCTGTCAGGGTTGATGGGTAACAGTGGTGTTGTGATTGTGGAAATCATTGAAAATTTCTTTAGGTACTGATTTCCATTCATATAATTTTTGAAGCAATTCATTGCATTTTTAACTGCTATTTAAGTTTTAGAATTGTTTTCCAGTATGCTATCAGTCCTTTGTGAGATAAATAGCTAGCAAGATGTTTAACTATTTGTTTGTCTATGTCACCATTTCTTTCATTGTGCTGAAGGTTTTCAATTGGATGCAATGACAGTTAGTTTGCATTTCCAGTGCTAGGTGTGGTATTTAGGGCCCTTCAAATGAGACAATTATGAGCTATTTAAGTTCTACTTAAGTCATTTCTGTAAGTATGGTTTCCTTCATTTTCTCTATTACTTGCAAAGCTCTATTAAGACTAATAAGGAAACAAGCTGAGGCTCAAAGTGGTACATTGATAGCCTTGTACAGAAGAGCTCAAGGGAAGCTTCCTGGCCCTGAGTTCAAGCCTCAAAACCGACAAAAAGAAAAGAATATTGTTTAAAAAGAATTGATTAATTTTTATTTTAAAAATATAGAGTCTAGTTTTAGTATTTCACTCATGGATACCCATTTTCACAATGCCATTCATTCATGCTTAGGCAATTTATTATTTGACAACTTCTCCAAGAATCAAATATCTGTAGTTGTTTCAATTACTTCTTGGCCTTATATTTTTTGATCTATGTGTCTATTTTTTGTTGTTTGTTTGTAGGTCGTGGGGTTTGAACCCTGGGCTTGGGCCCTGTTCCTGTGCTCTTAAGCTCAAGGCGAGCACTCTATGACTTGAGCTACAGAGCCACTTCCGGTTTTCTAGTGGTTTTTTGGAGATGAGAGTCTCACGGATTTTCCTGCCAGGGCTGGCTTTGAACCGGGATCCTCAGATCTTAGCCTCTGTGAGTAACCAGGATTACAGGCATGAGCCACTGGTGATCGGCCTGTGAGTCTATTTTTATCAGTGTTTTTTTTTTCTGCTATTATGGCACTTGTGTTTAAGAGAAAAACAGATATAGGGATATTTCACTATTACTCTGAAGCTACCTCTGGCTAATTGACGAATTCCTTTTTCATAAAATTTCATTTTGCCTTTTCTATTTCTGTGAAGAAACTGATAGCCATTTTGATGGACCCTGAATTGAATCTGTAGATGATTTTTCAATAATGTGGCTATTTTCACCATACTGATTTTGACATCCAGAATAATGGGAGGTATGTATTGATATGCATAATTTTGTTGTTTCTCCTTTGATGGGGAAACATCTTTATGTCATTCTTATCACTTTATTGTTTTTGTAGAACCTCCTTTTTGCTATATTTTGTTTGGGTTGTCTATTTCTCTTCTACTTGATTATTTCATCCCTTCTAATAACTTTGAGATAGTTTTTCTCATTTCTTGAGATGCAGCATGGGTTCCTTGGTATAGTGTCTGTACTCATGATTTAAGCAAAGGCTCTTATACCTTCATTTTATTGCCCTTTTTCTATATCTATAGTGTCTCATAATCTCTTTTCATTTTTTGTTCAAATGGTCAGTTTATTTCTTACAATTTCCCTTGAGAAACAGTTTATGTAATCAAGTATTAATTAGTTAATTAAATTGAATATTTTTAACTACATTAAATTATTCATTTATGGTTGAAAAATAATTAATTACATTTTCATGTTATGTGAATATTTTCAGTGTGTTCCTTGTTGATTTCTAGCTTTACTACAGCGTGATGGGCATGTGTTCTCAATATACTCTTAATACTTTTATTTATTTATATTTAATTAATTAATTAATTTATTTGTCAGTTGTGGGGCTTGAACTGTGGGCCTGGGTGCTGTCCCTGAAATCTTCATCTTAAGGCAAATGCTCTACCACTTAAGCCACAGTGCCACTTCCATTTTTCTAGTGGTTTATTGGAGATAAGAGTGTCACAGACTTTCCTGCCTGGGCTGCTATCCTCAGATCTCAGCCTCCTGAGTAGCTAGGATTACAGGCATGAGCCACTGGCGCCCAACCTAATAGTTTTAATATCTGACTGATTTCATGTCCTTTCATATATATCCCAGAGAACGCTCAGTAAGTTGATGAAAGTTGGTTTATCCAGAAGTTGAGTGAAAGTTTCTATAGTTGTATGTGAGGCTCAAGGGTGAATTTTAATTCTGATACTCCTCAGTTGATTTTATCTGGATGATCTTTAGAAAATCCTCAGCTATAATTGCATTGAGGACTATCTCATAGTCTACTTAAATAGAGTTAAATGCTTGGATAGTATGTTAATACACCACATTTACAATTGTTATGTCAAGTTATTGATTTGATCCCTACATCATTGCAGTACAAACTTGTCATCTTTGGTTGCTTTGATTAAAGTCTAGTAGATGGGATATGTTATGGATACTTCTGCTTTCCTTTGGCTTTCATTTGCATGAACTGCCTTATTCCATTCCTTTTTGTCCTTTCATGTATTGATTAGTGCTATTACAAAGATGATGTAGTTATATATGTAAGATAAAAGTACATTTTTGAACAATTCCCCTCTCTATTTTTTACTTCCATCCTCTGCCACGAGTTCTATAGTTTATTTTCAGCACAGTGTCTAATGTGTAGCACTCCTGCAATTAGTCACCCTTTGTTTCACCCTTTCTGTGGCCCCATGCCCTCCCAAAGACATAAGAACAAACAAATAAAAAGTAAACCAAAACACCAATAAAGAAGGAAAACCTTCTGTTTCCATTTCTTTTTTTTAAATTTTTTTGTTATAAAGACACTTTACAGAGGGTTACAGTTACATGAGCAAGGTAATGAGTACACTTCCTATTGAGCATTGTTACCCCCTCCATTGTTTTCCCCTTACAATCCCTTCCCTCACTACTTCCCCAGGGTTCCATTCATCTGTGGTGGAGCATCTGGGTTGTTTCCATATCCTAGCTATTGTGAACAGTGCTGTAATAAACATGGAGGTGCACATGTCCTTATATATTGGTTCCTCTTGTTCAGGGTAGATGCCTGGAAGTGGTATGACTGGGTTGTAAGGGAGGTCAATCTTTAGCTTTCTAAGGACCCTCCAGACTGCTTTTCAAAGTGGTTGTATAAGTGTACATTCCCACCAGCAGTGTAATAGGGTTCCTCTTTCTCCACATCCCCTCCAGCATTTGTTGTTGGCTGATTTTGGATGTGGGACATTCTGACTGGGGTAAGGTGGTATCTCAGGGTTGTCTTTATTTGCATTTCCTTCACCACCAGGGATGATGAACATTTCCTCATGTGTTTCTTTGCCATTTTTATTTCTTCATCTGAGAAGGCCCTCTTTAGTTCCCTTGCCCATTTAGTAATTGGTTTGTTAGGTTTGGGAGGGATTAGTTTCTTGAGTTTCCTGTATATACTGGATGTTAACCCCTTGTCTGATATATTGCTGGTAAATATTTTTTCCCAATTAGTTGGTTGTCTTTCTAGCTTGGTTGCAATAGATTTAGCTGTGCAGAAGCTTTTTTATTTTAAGGTAGTCCCATTTGTCGAGTCTCTCTCAATTTGTTGTGACCCTGGGACTCTGTTCAGGAAGTTCCTTCCTGTGCCTATAAGTTCAAGTGTCTCTCCTACTCTGTCCTGCAGTAGTTTCAGCGATTCAGATTTAATGTTAAGGTTTTTAATCTATTTTGAGTTGATGTTGGTGCATGGTGATAGGTTGGGGTCCACTTTTAGTTTTCTGCATGTGGCCACCCAGTTTTCCCAGCACCAGTGGTTGAAAAGGCTGTGTTTCTTCCATTGTATGTCTTTGGCTCCTTTGTCAAATATCAGCTGGCTGTACGCCTCTGGATTTATTTCTGGATCTTCTATTCTGTTCCATTGGTCTTCGGGTCTGTTTTTGTGCCAATACCATGCTATCTTTGTTATTATAACTCTGTAGTAGAGTTTGAAGTTCGGCATGTTGTTCCATATGAATTTTTTGACTGTTTTCTGTATTTCAGTGATGTACATCATTGGGATTTTAATAGGAATTGCATTGAATTTGTATATTAATTTTGGCAGTACTACCATCTTCACTATATTAAGTCTGCCTATCCAAGAACATGGGAGGTCTCTTCATTTCTTAGTGTCTTCTGCAATTTCTTTCTTTAACTTTTTATAGTTTTCATTAAATAGTTCTTTTACATCTTTGGTTAGGTTAATTCCTAAATATTTTATTTTTGGAGAGGTTATTATGAATGGGGTTGCTCCCTTTATTTCCCTCTCTTCTTGTACATTGTCAGTGTACAGGAAGGCGACTGATTTTTGTGGGTTTATTTTGTATCCTGCTACTTTGCCGAAGTGATTTATGATTTCTAAGAGTTTGGGGATGGAGTTTTTGGGATCGTGAGGTATAGTATCATGTCATCTGAAAAAAGGGATAGTTTAACTCTTTCTCTATGTGGATCCCTTTAATGTCTTTTTCTTGCCTTATTGCCCTGGCTAAGTGTTCCAGGACTATATTGAAGAGGAGTGGAGACACTGGGCATACTTGCCTTGTTCCTGATTTTAGGAGAATTGGTTGTAGCTTTTCCCCATTAAGTATAATATTGGCTATTGGTCTGTCATAAGTGGCTTTTATTGTTTTAAAAAATCTTCCTTC